>NC_057796.1:360126746-360396494 GCF_018294505.1 Triticum aestivum
CTCGCCCCGTTGACCGGTTTTTTTAAAAAAAAAAACCTTCGTTTAAAAAAAACCCTAGATCGGTTTTTTTTCTTCGGTTTTTTTATTTTACGAGCGTTCACCGAACCGTTCGTTTCAACGAACGCGTTCGTCGGTTTTTCTCTGTTAACGAACGCCCGTTCTTTAACAGTTCGTTCGTTTTTCTTTTTCGGCGGATTTTTCTAGTTATTTTCTCAGATTCGATTTCTGATTGAATCTTCGTTTCTGTTTAACTTCTCGCTCGTTTATCGGAATCAGGTGATTCAAGCGCCTAGAGTTTCGTCTCGAAATTCTCTTTCCGTTTAACCTACTCAAACAAGTTTTTGCTACAGTAAAATTTGACCTAGATCCAGATTAGCAAACGAAGTTTCTTTCTTCCGCCGTTTGACTTTCGTTGCTTCTTTCGAGTTGATTCTTTTTGCAAACCGGAGTTCTTAAGTTGAACTTTCTGGTTGGATCTTTCATTCGAGTTTTACCTGTGCATTAGTTGAGTACTGATTGTATGCTTGTTTGTTTGCGATAGAGTACCCGGAGTGTGCCGCTTGTTACTTCGAATCGCTAGGTTTTGCGGATCATCAGCAAGGCAAGTAACACTTTGATCATACCCCGTTCATACCCAGTTTTATTGCATTAGATCTATTCCTTCAAACACATTGCATGATTAGGATCTAATAAACTGTGGGTATTGGGAACTAGTTGAGGTAGTACCTATTACCTGTTTTTCTATCAAACCCTTGGGAGTTACTTCTACGTTGCTTTTATTATTGCCATGCTATGCTCGTAGACGTGGATTGGGTTTGAGTGAAATTCATGACAGATGTGAGATTGTTAATTAATGGTTTACTTAAGGTGGCAACTTAAACTCACATCTGGGTGGATTGAGGTACCTGGGTATTCCAGGATTGCCTATTTTTCTTTTGGACCGCCACCCAGGTTCAAAGGGATCATGAGATTTTTCATGCTAGAAACTTCCGTGTGGAGCCGCAAGCTATTATGGGCTCTAGCATAGTTGATTAAGTTGTGTGAACTCTTACAGTGGTAGACTAGCAGATGTAGGGGAAAGTAGGTGTAACGGTCTACCCATACGTAAGGTGCAAACACTTCTGAAAGACTGTGTCTTGGTCATCCGTTACTCAAACACCATGTAGTGCGAGTAATCCAACGGAGGAGATCAAGTCTTGTGGGAAAAGTGCACAAACCTCTGCAGAGTGTACAAACTGATCATGATTAGCCGTGTCCCTGGTTATGGACAACTTGAGTATCTAGTACTTGGATTATCATGTGAATCTCAACACTATGTTACTTCTAATTAATTTTGTTGGGTTATTGATGACTTTTTAATTGGGATTGAGATGCTGTCAACCATCTCAATGTTTCACAACCACCATGATAGTTAAATAAAATTTATTCCTTTGAAGTAGGATAAAATTGGCTTTTCGCAAAACTGTAACCATAGAGCCTTCCACCAGCCACATATGCATGTAGTATAGCATTATTATTGTTCATTGCTCTCTATGTGCTACATTGCCAGCATATCCTATGTGCTGACCCGTTTTCGGGCTGCAACGTTTCATGTTGCAGACTTTTCAGACGACGAGTAAGGTGCCTTAGGTCATGGTCTTATACTCAGTGATGCCGCTGGAGTTGATGGACTCACTTATCTTCCAAGTCTTCCGCTGTTATCGTTATTAGATGGCCTTAAGCCATGTTTTTTATACTTAGTCTCTATGTTGATATCCGATGTAATAAGTGTGTGATTGCTACTCTGCTATAAATCCTCCATTTGTACTGTGCGTGTCAGCATTACTGATCCAGGGATGACACAGGTGCACAGCAGCACAGGCCATTTGAGGCCTGGTCGCTACAAAGTTGTTGTAGTATTCATTGACGATATTCTGGTATACTCAAGGACACCAGAAGAACATGCTGAACATCTCAGAATTGTATTGGGAGAATTAAGGAAACATCACTTGTACGCCAAATTTAGCAAGTGTGAATTTTGGCTAAGACAAGTTCGTTTCCTAGGCCTTATATTAAACCAAGAAGGTGTGGCCGTAGACCCAGAAAAGGTCAAAGCCATACTTGACTGGAAACCACCAGCCAACGTGACAGATGTACGGAGTTTCCTTGGAATGGCTGGATATTACCGGAGATTTATTGAAGGATTCTCCACTGTGGCAAAACCAATGACCCAGTTGCTCAAGTAAGACAAGAAATTTGTATGGACGGAAGCATGCAAGAAGAGCTTCCAAGAACTCAAGAAGAAACTAACAACAGCACCAGTTTTGACCGTGCCAGACATACACAAGAGTTTTGAAGTGTATTGTGACGCGTCCCGGAAGGGCCTCGGATGCGTGCTGATGCAGGATGGCAAAGTTGTCGCATATGCTTCCAGGCAACTACGGAAGCATGAGGAAAATTATCCTACTCATGACTTGGAGCTAGCAGCCGTCATCCATGCACTCAAAGAGTGGAGACACTTTCTGTTGGGAAACCGTTGTGAAATATATACGGACCATAAGAGCCTTAAATATATTTTCACACAACCAGAGCTAAATTTACGGCAGCGACGCTGGTTGGAATTGGTCAAGGACTATGATGTCGGTATACACTATCATCCAGGGAAGGCCAATGTAGTGGCAGATGCTCTTAGTCGGAACCCCAGCCCGGGCAACGACAGTCCACAAAACTTGAGGCCTGAGTTTCAGCAGGAGTTCGCTAGACTCAACATGGTGTTAATCTCTGGGGGCACCATATCAAATCTGGAGTTACATCCCACCCTAATGGAGCAAATTAAGAAGGCTCAGCAGGGACATCCCAGCATCGAAGGTATAAAGAGAAAAATGAGCCTTGGCAAGGCTTCAGAGTTCGTCGCAGACAATGAAGGAATATTATGGTACGGGGACAGACTTTGCGTACCCAACATTGAGGAACTCAAGCAACAAATCCTAACCGAAAGCCACACAGCTCCATACTCGATCCACCCAGGAGGAACCAAAATGTACAAAGACATTCAGGAAAGATTTTGGTGGAACGGTATGAAGAGTGATATAGCCGCATTCATTGCTTGTTGCAATTCATGTCAGCGCATAAAAGCCGAGCATCAAAAGCCAGCAGGGCTGCTACAACCAAACAGGATACCTGAGTGGAAATGGGATGAAATTGGAATGGACTTCATCGTCGGACTACCTCGATCACAACGCGGAAATGATGCCATATGGGTCATCACAGATAGGCTAACCAAGGTAGCACATTTCATTCCCGTGAAGACGACCTACTCCACTCAAAGGCTAGGCAAGCTATATCTCTCCCGTATAGTTGGTCTGCATGGAGTCCCAAAGACTATAATATCCGACCGAGGCACTCAATTTGTCTCTAGATTTTGGGATCACTTACAACAAGCTCTGGGCACACAACTAGCATTCAGTACAGCGTACCACCCTCAGACGGATGGACAAACGGAACGCGTGAACCAAATCCTAGAGGACATGCTGAGAGCCTGTGTGCTCACCTATGGATCCAGTTGGGAAGAAAGTTTACCATATGTCGAGTTTGCTTACAACAACAGTTACCAAGCGAGCTTACAAATGGCACCCTTTGAAGCATTGTACGGACGGAGGTGTCGTACCCCACTGAATTGGTCAGAAACAGGTGACAGTCGTATCTTCGGTCTAGACATGCTCAAGGAGGCCGAGGAGAAGGTTAAACAGATCAGGGACGGACTCAAGACAGCTCAAAGCCGACAAAAGAGCTACTATGATCGAAAACATCGTGAGGTCAGTTTTGAACCCGGTGATTACGTGTACCTCCGAGTGTCTCCTATGAGGGGCCTGCAATGGTTCAAAATTAAGGGGAAGCTAGCCCCGAGATTTATTGGACCATTCTGTATAGCTGCACGAAGAGGCACAGTAGCCTACAAACTAGACCTACCAAGGAGCTGTCAGACGTCCACGACGTGTTCCACGTCTCACAATTGAGAAAATGTGTGAGTAACCCGGAGAAGCATGTACCTCATGAGAGCATTGATGTACAACCAGATCTCACCTACATAGAGCGGCCAGTAAAGATTTTGGAAGAGTCTGAAAGGAGGACCCGTCAGAAAACAACAAAAAATTTCAAGGTTCAGTGGAGCAACCACACCGAGGATGAAGCTACATGGGAAAGGGAAGACTTTCTCCAGGCAGAGTATCCATATCTATTTGAGGATCAGCAGAAATCTCGGGGACGAGATTTTTCCTAAGGGGGTAGGTGTTGTGACACCCAAAATTTTTATTTTTGGTTTTATCAAAATCTTTTATTTGATTTGAGGAGGGTATTTAAAATTTTCTTCTAAAAGAACTTTCCCTCTCAAAATATTTCCTATTATGACAAGTGTTTTGTTTTGGATTCACCCTAGACTTGATTGTTGGTCTTGGAGGTTTTTCATCCCATGTGGGCTCAAGGGTTTTTCATTTGGAAAAATATTTTTGAAAACCTTTTAATAATCCTATGGCATTTGGAGTGATCTTCTCCCTCTTTTCAAAATCCCTCTTGCCATGACCCAAGTGAAAATCCCCTCCCATAAGCCATTCCCCATCTTTGTGTCAAGTTATTCTTCAAATCCAGCAAGTTGGACCTCTCCTTATATTTGTTTCCATTTATTTCCTCTCAAAAATAATTTCTGCCCTCTACTCTAGCTCTTGGAGGTTTTCAAAGGAACTACCATTTCTACTTTGAGTTTGGCCTCCAAACAAGTCTCCCTAGCTAGTCCTTAGAGCCCTCAACCAGGATCCATGAAGATCCACTAGTCTCCAGTTCAAATATTTCAAATTGTGCTTGCTGCAAGTTTGGACCAGATTTGCCAAATTTGATGAAATTCATTTGAATTCTTTTCCTAAAAATCTGAGAAAATTCAGGCAGCCTCTCGGTGCATTGAGAGGTCACCTCACCAAGTCCCAGCTCCAGAAAAAAAATTCTTCATGCCAAATCATTTCGTCGAACACCTGACTGGCACTGTTTCTATAATGTTCAGTCAAGTTCAGTTAACAGCTTCAGGAACACTGTCGTTTTCTTCAGAAACTGTTCTCAATCTCGCCAGTACCGCGGTGGCGCCTTGCTCACTGTTCTTTCCTTCTTATCCCATTCACCGCACGATCGTCTGGAGGCTAGCGGGCGTCGGCGACGAGCAGGCGGAGGTGCGCCACCCCGTGAGCGACGGCAGCGGCGGCTTTGCGGCTGCCAGAGAGAGGCGCAGCACGAACGGCGCCGCCCACCGCCGCCCAAGCCACCCGAGGCCGCCGCGCGGCCCTCCACTCACCCGTGCGCGCTGCCATCCTTCGTCGTGAACTGCTAGGCGCGGAGCGCGCTCTCTGCCGCCGTCGTGCCCGTACGGCCGCCCCGTCGAGGCTCGGTGCATTACGCCTTGCCCGACCGAAGTTTAGTGGTGGAACGGCACCAATGAACCCCCCTGATGCTGCCTGGCCACTTAAACTCCCTATCCAACCTCTGCCTCGCCGTAATCGCTCGTCGGAGAAATCCTGTTCACGGCCACCCCCTTGGATCGCCTATAAATAGAGGCCCCGAGCTCGAACTCGAACTCACACCACCCCTACGCACCACCAATACCACGCCAAGCCACTGGTAGAGCCACGAGGGAGCCTTCTTCCCCAACTCCGGCCGCCTCGACCCGCCACGGGACCCAGCTCGATTCGCTCCCGTGCGTGCACCTCTACCCCTCAGCTCTTGCCAGTAGCCTTCTAGTGCATCCACTCTCCTGACCCGCGCTTCAATTTGGAGTTTTGCAGCACCCACCGGAGTTCTCCACCACCGCCCGAACCACCGTCCGCCAGAGAAAGTGTCGTCGTCGACGTGGTGCTCTCCGACGACCAAGTCCACCACCCACCGACGAGGAAGAACACGCTGAACCTCTTGGTACCCTCCGATCTCTCTGTCTCGCCGTGGTTCGACGCCGGCGACCGCCGCAGCCTTCGGGCGCCGGTGAGCTCCGTTGGCCGTTTTTAAACCTAACGTGTGGACCCCCCCGTCAGCCTCTCTTCTCTCCCCCTCGAACCATTTTCTGTTGGCGCCTTCGGGCAAATGCGCTTTCCCTTCGGGCTGGCGCATTTCTTTCCGAACCGTTTTCTGTTTTCTCAGTTAAGTCCCTGGATCTTTTCTGTTTCATCACAGATTAGTCCCTGGACTAAAACCCTTATAACTTTTTAATAAAAGATGATTTTTGATCGATTCTTTTTCTGTCAGTCTTGTATTTTTGTCTAGTGTTTTATAGTATTTATTTGGAAAAATTTTGGAACAATTTTTTTGCACGCGTTGATTTTCACGTTAGTGTACGTTTTCGCTATACCGTAGGTTCCGGGAGAGGTGACGGAGCCGCGAACTTCGCCGAGCTAGACTCCGACTTCTCCAAACCAGGCAAGCATGTTTGAACCTTTGATATGATAGGTGTTTTGCATGTTTGCTTGAATGGTTTGTGCATGGCATATTGAGCCTCGGTGAGTATCTCGTTGCATGTAAGGCAACTATCCGTGTGTTCCGAAATTACTATGATCTCTGATGAGAGATGGCCTAGTCATGTGGTGACATGAAAGGCAGTAAGGTGGTATTGTTGTAGCATGCCAGCCTTACGTCATCCGTTAAACTCCGACGTTAACATGGACTGAACCACGTTACCGTTCTTCCCCTTTCGTGCTGCCATATGTTTTCTGCCAAGAATACGGTTTAGTAAGTTGTTAACCTCTTTCCGTGTACACACCAAATAGAGGGGCCGGGATGAGGGTTCCATGGCCCTGGATTAAAGCCAGTCATCCGGTCAAGGGGCATGGGTGTTTCCGGTTGGGACCGAGAGGGGGGCACCCCTTAGAGCGCGCGTATATAAATTTGATCCCATGCTACGCGAGGTTGTAGCCTCCCCGTCTCAAGGTTTTTCTTGAACGTTGCCGAGGGTGATTCCTGTCATTGGAATGTTGAATGGGTGTGTACTGGATTGATGTGTTTCTCCTAAAACACCGTAAACGGAACTAGTCCCCGTGACTACTGAAATCCGTTGGCTGTGGTTAAAGTACAAACTCTGTAGAGTCAAATCTTTCCGAGTCATCGTGTCCGTGATCAAGGACCATGGTCAGTATATCCATATCTATGTCAGTCCTCGTGGTAAATCCCCGGTGAACAAGCTTGAGTGGTATACTCGTTTGAATGGTTATTCCTGTGGATGGACTAACCTTTATCACGTATCTGAATATTTCCTTGTTGTGGTATTAAATTCATGAGCTGCTAAATTATTAAGTTGTGAAATATAAGCCCTTTATGTGATGTCGCTCAGACGTCCGACTGTGGCACTCTTGTTATTTACTTTTGAATATAAGCCCTTTATGTGATGTCGCTCAGACGTCCGACTGTGGCATGTCCGTTATTTACTTTTAATATAAGCCCTTTATGCGATGTCGCTTCAGACGTCCGACTGTGGCACGCACTGTCCCTTATATTCTATTATAAGCCCTTTATGTGGTGTCGCCTTGACGCCCGACTGCGGCAATGTTAGTGCATTTTTACCCTTCCGAGGAGTCTTTTAGACACTCGATTGGCCCTCAGTATTTCTTGGGATTTCGGGAGGACTACCGCCCGACTTCTCTTTTATTTCCCATGCATTATTATCTCATTGTTTGAGTGCACTTGTTAATCTGTTCATATGCATCTTGTTTACATTTGTTATATCTTAAGTCCGAACTGTCTTGCGAGTACTTTCATAGTACTCACCTGGCTTGTTGATTTGGCCAGATGTTGACGAAGGCGACCACATGGATGTAGAGTTTGATAGTGAGTCCAACGCCTAGAGGAGTCCCAGTCAGTCCCGTGCGATCCTGGATATTGGTCACTTGTTTTATATACGCTTCCGCCACCCACAATAAGTATCCTCGAGCCTCACTCCGACGCTCGAGGAGTTGTTAGATTCAGGAGTCATGTCACCCACTTCGCTGCGATATTTTTTCCACCACCGCCTTTATCGTGAGTTAGCAATTATGCCACCCTATCCGCCTTTATGTATTATTGGCGTGTTTGTAATAAATTTTCGAGCAGTCTCCGCTCAACCTTGTATTATATCTAGTACTCCTGGTATTTTTCTTCCGTGATCAAGATTTTGTCTACCAGTAAGAGGGATTATTCTCTACTAGTCCGTAAAAGGGATCGATTTCTCAATAAATATTTTTATTTGAAAACCGGTCGTGACAATATGCAAATAGGGATTTTCTGGAATTGTTGTTTGTTGTTCCGGCCTCATTTAAACTTGCCTAGATAGATAGTCTTACTATGCTTCACCTGTTTCCATTTTTAATAACATTTAATATTGTTGGGTACATAAACGAGAGAGAACTAATTAATTGATGTGGTGTTTCGTCAATATGCAACTCGTTGCATATTGAGCTCCACTTAATTTGTAGTGTTGTTTGTTTCACTTTGCCATGCCATGCCTCATTAAATTGGACATGCATCATACTTGTTTGTGCATCATGCCATGTGTATGTGGTGGTTGTTTACTATGTTGTTTGTTTCTTTCCGGTTTGCTTCTCTCGTTAGCTTCGGTTTCGTTCCGGAGTTGTGAGGATTCGTTCGACTACATCCGTTTGTCTTCTTCATGGACTCGTTCTTCTTCCTGATGGGATTTCAGGCAAGATGACCATTACCCTCGATATCACTTCTATCTTTGCTTGCTAGTTGTTCGTTCTATCGCTATGTCGCGCTACCCACCACTTGTCATATCATGCCTCCCATATTGCCATGTCAAGCCTCTAACCCACCTTCCTAGCAAACCATTGTTTGGCTATGTTACCGCTTTGCTCAGCCCCTCTTATAGCGTTGGTAGTTGCAGGTGAAGGTGAAGTTTGTTCCATGTTGGAACATGGATATGTTGGGATATCACAATATCTCTTATTTAATTAATGCATCTATATACTTGGTAAAGGGTGGAAGGCTCAGCCTTATGCCTGGTGTTTTTTTCCACTCTTGCCGCCCTAGTTTCCGTAATACCGTTGTTATATTCCTTGATTTTTGCGTTCCTTACGCGGTTGGGTGATTTATGGGACCCCCTTGACAGTTCGCTTTGAATAAAACTCCTCCAGCAAGGCCGAACCTTGGTTTCAACATTTGCCACCTAAGCCTTTTTCCCTTGGGTTCTGCAGACTCAAGGGTCATCTTTATTTTAAACCCCCGGGCCAGTGCTCCTCTGAGTGTTGGTCCAAACTAGAGCCCTTTGCAGCGCCACCTTGGGGAAACTTGAGGCCTGGTTTTAGTTGTATGGACTGCTCATCCGGTGTGCCCTGAGAACGAGATATCTGCAGCTCCTATCGGGATTTGTCGGCACATTCGGGTGGTCTTGCTGGACTTGTTTTACCATGGTCGAAATGTCTTGTAGCCGGGATTCCGAGTCTGATCGGGTCTTCCTGGGAGAAGGAATATCCTTCATTGACCGTGAGAGCTTATAATGGGCTAAGTTGGGACACCCCTACAGGGTATTATCTTTCGAAAGCCGTGCCCGCGGTTATGAGGCAGATGGGAATTTGTTAATGTCCGGTTGTAGAGAACTTGACACTTGACTTAATTAAAATACATCAACCGCGTGTGTAGCCGTGATGGTCTCTTTCCGGTGGAGTCCGGGAAGTGAACACGATTTGGGTTATGTATGAACGTAAGTAGTTTCAGGATCACTTCTTGATCACTTCTAGTTCACGACTGTTGCGGTGCTTCTCTTCTCGCTGTTATTTGCATATGTTAGCCACCATACATGCTAGTGCTTGCTGCAGCTCCACCTCATTACCCCATCCTTCCTATAAGCTTAAATAGTCTTGATCTCGCGGGTGTGAGATTGCTGAGTCGTCGTGACTCATAGATTCTACCAAAATAGTTGCAGGTGCCGACGACACCAGTGCAGGTGACGCTACCGAGCTCAAGTGGGAGTTCGACGAGGACCGTGGTCGTTACTATGTTTCGTTTCCTGATGATCAGTAGTGGAGCCCAGTTGGGACGATCGGGGATCTAGCATTTGGGGTTATCTTCTTTTATTTGGATTTGACCGTAGTCGGTCTATGTGTGTGTTTTGGATGATGTATGAATTTATTTATGTTTTGTGTGAAGTGGCGACTGTAAGCCAACTCTCTTTATCCCATTCTTGTTCATTACATGGGATTGTGTGAAGATGACCCTTCTTGCGACAAAACCTACAATGTGGTTATGCCTCTAAGTCATGCCTCGACACATGAGAGATATAGCCGCATCGTGGGTGTTATAAGTTGGTAATCAGAGCCATCCCCGACTTAGGAGCCCCCTGCTTGATCGAATCGCTGACGTTGTTGAATCTAGAAAAAAAACGTTTTGAGTCTTAGGACTATATATATCGGAGAGTAGGACTCTTTTTACTCCTCAGTCCCTTCGTCGCTCTGGTGAGGCCCCCTGACGTAGAAGTTTCGACTCTCCTCTCCTCAAATTTCACAAAAAAAATTAGGATCACGCGGGTATCTTGGAATCGTTCTGATGGTTTTGTGACGAGAACATTGTTCTTGGTGCCTCCTGACATTTAGGGGTTGTGGCAGTGTCCCGGGGAGTTGAGGTCCGAGGTGTTGTCGTCACAATTTTATCGTTGCAGTTCTGGAATACCTGAGTTTCGCAGACATCAAAAATCTCTTTTATGCAGTTGTTGGTGAGATCACCTCGACGCCACCCAGTACTACGGCGGGTGTTCGGGAGTATTGCCATAACTCGTATAACAAATGCTTTTCGAAGGTTGAGGTAAATGATTTCTGAAGGTTTCTTGGTTATGTGTTGAAGGATGGATACAGCTGGATCTAGGTATTGTTAGTTTGGGTGAGATATATTGCGTCCCCTGTATCCCCAACACCTGATTGCATAACCAGAAAGTTTTGGGAGTTTATAAGTGGGAATTCAAGTAGCTCCTAGGATATCTTTCCGACAGATGCATGATATGAGATTGGGGTTCGACGTCTAGTGGTCCGCCTATCCACGGTTGGTTTTACAGTGGTCTCGTATTGTCTTAAATAGTCCTTGGCTATGCCGACTCGGGGATGCTTCGTATGTCATGTGCACTGCCTTGTACATGATGGTGCTGTACGATCGAGCCCGTGTGGGCCCCACCACGAAAACTTCAGACGAAATCTCTATCATATGTTTGTTCCGGCTTATTCTGCAAGCCAAATCCTTTATTTTTGTTTTGTTTTGTGGTATTCGAGTTGCTTCAATGCCAAGTGTTGATTCCATACCTTATCCTAAGCGGTGTTCTCATATTTCTATGTGGACGATAATACTTCTTGATTATCGAGATTGTCATGTCAATTCTTTTCCAACCGGCGTGCTTCTCTTCAAGTGGATCCGATCATTTTTCCACATCCGCAAGGTCAGTTCTATGTTTTTCTCAACGGCGTTTGTTTCATCCGTCACAAGTTGCCTTTGTTTTCCCTCCCTCCCACCCTTTTTCCTCAAGGACGCAGATTTCTTAATCAAGTATCCTTTTTATTGATGTGAAGTCTCTTCATTTTTTTTGCTCAATCAATGTTTTACCCGATGTTTCTTATGAAGATGCTAAAGAATTCATCAAGTTCGTCACTCTTCACTTGTTTTCTTTTCCGATGGATTCAATTCAAGCCTTCAGTGTTGATCACATTCCTTTCCTCGTTTCAAATGCTTTCTCATGCCGGTGCAACTCTTAATCATTCTTCGCGTGCTATTCAATTGTTCCAGAGTGCTGAAGATATCCCAGAAGATTCAAGTTTCTATTCGAAATCCTTTCAAGCTATTTCGAGGTCTTACCTTATTCAAGCCATTTAATTTAACCGGCACAATCTATCTTTTAAATCGTTCAACGGTGTATCTTTTGAGTGGGCCCTAACCCACAGGTCTTTCTCCAGGATCTTACCTGACTCTTCTAATTTTCCCGGAGCTATTCCCAAATTCTTTTCGAAGTTTGACGTAAGAATGGGTTATCATCAGTCATATGTCTTTCTCCAAGATCTTTCAAATTCTTTTCGTCGTTGGTTCAACCTTTCCAATTTTCATTCCGGAGTGCCTCAACAATTCATGGTGGTGTTTCTCATCGTCATTCTCAACATTTGAAGACCGGAGAAGAGTTTCTCTTAAATCTTGCTCCATTCTCTTCAAGATTCATGGTTCTAACTGGTTGCCATCCTCTCATAATTGTTTTCTATTGCAAGAATTCTTTTCATACCCATCCGGAGCATTTCATGAGTTGTTTCCATTTTTTTCCTCCAAAGGCCATCATTTCATAATTCCTCATTCTCAGCTTTCAGCTCCCGTTCTCCAAATCTTACCGGTGCATCATTCAAGTATTCTCTAATCAGCTCGTCATCTCTTCGTTCTCACGTATTTAAATTCTGTCAAGTATCTTTATTCGTTTTCTAATTCTTACTGATGAATTGCGCCTTTGCTACTTTCATTTCCAATTCTTACGGTGGATCATTCAAGAGTTCTCTTCCTTGGTTATCATATCAATTCATTCATTCTTTCCAAATCCTACCGGCGATCGTTGAAGACTTTTCTCAGGTTTGCGCTATATCTATCTTAATCCCTTCTACGAGAATAAGTAGTATGCCAAATCCGTTGCTTGTCATCAATATAAATTGATGAAGGATACGCATAACATAATTCTTGTTATTGTTTCATCCAAGTGATTAATTCCTTATTCCGGAGATTCATCAAAATTCTTGATCTCATTTGTTCATTTTTCTTTTCCGAAGTTCCAAGCTTTTTCGCATTATCTCGTCGCGAAGCTACATCAAAATCATCGCAAGGCTTCACCTTGTGTTTTCAACTTTCGTTTCGTTTGATCATTCTTTTATTACTGGAGTTCTTCATGGAGGCTCTATATGGTGGTTCGCTAAAGATTTAACTCATTCTTGAGGTGTTCTTCAAGATTGTTCTTGGAGGAGCTCAAGTATTCTTCATCTTGCATTCCAAAGTGCAATTCTCTCTATCTTATCTTTTGAGATGGTGTTATATCATTCTTGACAATCCCACTTCATGGTTCACGATTCACAAGTTGTCCGGAATGACATATTTTAAAACCATCATTTTCTATTCGTTCACGAGATCTTTTCAACCCGTCAATCTCTTCATTGAAGTTATCTTGGGTTATATTTCACCTAAAGCTTTCCCTAAGGATTGTTGCTATTTATGGTGCTTATAAATGACCCAAGTTCTTCATTTATCCTCCCGGTGAAATAAGTTTCTTGTCTCCTTGTTCATACCAATCCAAACTATTGTTTCCATTAGTGGCAGAATTTCACCTCATAATTTTGAGAAGTTTTCCATAAGCCCACTACAAGTTTATTCGTTTCGTTGTTGGTTTTCAAACAACTCCGTTCTAACCTTCTTGTAAGGATGCTTCCCAAATTAAATTGTGGTAGAAGTTATCATTTCCTTCTCCGTTCTCTTATTCCGACGATCTATCTTCTATTCGTTCGTCCCGGAGGCATTGTGATGTTCCTCTCTTTGACCCATTGTCTCGTTTTATCAAGATCATGTTCTTTTACATGCTTATCCATTTAACCGGGCTGTTGTGTCTATCATTCCTCTTTTAACCGGAGTCTCATCCAAGTGCTTTCATTTTGCCAAGTTCAAATTCTATTACTTCCATTTCCAACCGGAGTGTAGTATCATCTCTTCAATATCTTTTCATCTTATCAAGTTTTCTTCTCTTTTCTACCGGAGTGCTGTCCAAATTCTGTCATTCTTGTTCCTTGGCTATCTCGTTATACCAGTGTGATTATATTCTTTTGGTTCTTGAAGCTCTTATTTCATGTCTTTCAACCTACAAGGTTCTCGAATGTTCCTTGTTCCTCTTTGCTAACGGAGGTTTGCAATCTCGTTCACCTCCATTGTATTCTGTCTTTCGATTTGTTCAACCTCTCTAGGTTCGTTGGTTTCACTCTTTTGTCAAAGAAGCAACTTTGTTTAACCTCTTCCCCTTCCGTTTTTCTCTGATGCCATCCTAGATCTTGGGACGAGATCATCTTGTAGTGGTGGAGTGTTGTAACGCCCCAAGACCGACGCTATAGATGTCTTCCTTGTTTTGCGAGTCAGCTGCGTTATTTATTTGTTTGTTGCATCTCATCTCATAGCATCATGCGCATTGCATTTGCATGTTTTCATAAAACTTGCACCCATTCGTAGTTGCCGCGTTCCCCCTTGCTTTTGTGACTGTTCCGAGACCAACCTTGTTCTTCGTTTTTCCCTCTTGCTTAAACCGAGTTCTCTGTGTACAGTGCACAGACCCCCCTCGTGTGCGCGTCCGAAACATACTCGAACCCGATCCGAACAGTCGTCACCGTTGGGTCCGGATCAACCTCAAGCATCCCTAAAGCATCTTTGGTTCCTTCATGTGACCCCCTAACCTATTTATCTTGACCGTCCGATTACGATCGAAGCATCCAATCTAGCCCTTGTTTTGGACCTCCTAGTATATATAGACCCCTAACCCTAAATTTGAGGAGAGCTATCCCATCGTTCCCCCACCCGCCGCCGCCACTCTCCTGCATCCACCTCGGGATCCTCCCATTCCCCACCGAGCCAATCACCAGCCTCATCCGCCCCGATCCAAAATTCCATCGGCCTCCTTTTTCCTCAATCCTCGAGCTCCCGCAGCCAGCCCCCACGCTCGATCTCTCCCGCAGCCAGTCGGCGCCCGTTCCAGGATGGATCAAGGCCACGGCCTCGCACGCCTCTGCCTCCTCTGCTGTCGAGTGCGACCCGCCTTCGTCTCCTCCACCCCGCCGGCGAACCCAGCCACAAAAGCTTCCCTCACCCACCTCGTCCCTGCTCGTCCTCCTCTCAGTTGGATGGAGCAAGAGCTCGCGCCCGAGGCCTCCCGTCCCCTCGCACATCCACGCCTGAGCTCGACCTCCTCTGCTGCCTTCCCGTCATCTTCCCCGAGTAGGAGCTCATGCCCGAGCTCCTCCGCCACTAGCAGCTCCAGCGGGGCCCTTGCGTCGTCGAGTTCCACCAGGCCACCCCGGCCAGCCTTCGGCCACCTGCAGGCCAACCCCGTCGCCGCTCCTTCCCTGCTCCTCTTCCTTCCTTCTCCTCCCAACCTTAGCTCGTTTTCCCCTGTCTGTTTTCTCCATGGACAGGGAGCGCCAGGGCATCCGCTTCAAGCTTCTGCGCCGCCCGGAGATCCTCGACGCCGGCTAGATCCGAACCCTGGAGACCCGGGTCCCCGCCAAACCTCCTTCCTCTGCGCCAAGTCCGCCCGCCATGCCCCGTTTCGCCTCGGCCTCGATGGAGGAGAACAAGCAGCGTTGCTGCCTTCTTCAGCTCCGCCCGCACGCCACCTCGCCGGAGAACGCCGTCCTCGCCCGGATCCCCGCGCCCTGTCATTTCGTCCACGCCGGCGAGTTCCTCCCACGTCGTCGTCTTCTCTACATCAAGCCGCACTGCCGTGCCAAGTCCCCTGCATCGCGCCCCCGCCTGCTGTTGTTTCGCTCAAGAACGAGCGAGCGAGCGCCTCGTCCAGCTGCCCCGTTCACCGGTCGCACCTCGTGGCCCAGCTCCAGCCACTCCCGCACCGCACCAAGCCCAGATCTGCCAGCTCTCTGAAGCCCAATGTGAGCAGCCAGTTCCATCAGATTCGGCCTACCATGTTTTTTCCCTGTTCCGGGCGAATTTGTCTATTTATCCAGAGTTTTACTGTTTTATAGAAAAGTCCCTCTAGATCATGCATACAATAACTCCACAACCATGCATCACATTAAAATGTCTTAAATATGTAAAATGCTCAGAAACTTGTGTAGTTTAATAATATGCCACTTTCATCCATGTTTAAAATGTTTAAATGTGCTCTTTGAATTAATTTGCATAAATAGCATGTTAAAATGAATTATTTCATAACTAATTAACCGTAGCTCCAAATTAAATGTTCTTTATATGTAAATGGGGTAGAAAAAATGCCTAGTTTAACATGGTGCACTTATTTTGCATGTTTAACAACTCTAAAATATGGTTTAGGGCAGAACAGTACCATAACCAAAATATGCAAATGGGGATTTTCCGGAATTGTTGTTTGTTGTTCCGGCCTCATTTAAACTTGCCTAGATAGATAGTCTTACTATGCTTCACCTCTTGCCATGTTTAATAACATTTAATATTGTTGGGTACATAAACGAGAGAGAACTAAATAATTGATGTGGTGTTTCATCAATATGCAACTCGTTGCATATTAAGCTCCACTTAATTTGAAGTGTTGTTTGTTGCACTTTGCCATGCCATGCCTCATTAAA
Organism: Triticum aestivum; assembly: GCF_018294505.1. Classification (NCBI taxonomy): domain Eukaryota; kingdom Viridiplantae; phylum Streptophyta; class Magnoliopsida; order Poales; family Poaceae; genus Triticum; species Triticum aestivum. Next base: position 360,143,054 of record NC_057796.1, read on the forward strand.
TTGGACATGCATCATACTTGTTTGTGCATCATGCCATGTGTATGTGGTGGTTTTTTACTATGTTGTTTGTTTCTTTCTGGGTTTCTTCTCTCGTTAGCTTCGGTTTGGTTCCGGAGTTGTGAGGATTCGTTCGACTACATCCGTTTGTCTTCTTCATGGACTCGTTCTTCTTCCTAACGGGATTCCACGCAAATATTTGCTTGCTAGTTGTTCGCTCTATCGCTATGTGGCGCTACCCACCACTTGTCATATCATGCCTCCCATATTGCCATGTCAAGCCTCTAACCCACCTTCCTAGCAAACCGTTGTTTGGCTATGTTACCGCTTTGCTCAGCCCCTCTTATAGTGTTGGTAGTTGCAGGTGAAGATGAAGTTTGTTCCATGTTGGAACATGGATATGTTGGGAAATCACAATATCTCTTATTTAATTAATGCATCTATATACTTGGTAAAGGGTGGAAGGCTCGGCCTTATGCCTGGTGTTTAGTTCCACTCTTGCCGCCCTAGTTTCCGTCATACTGTTGTTATGTTCCTTGATTTTTGCGTTCCTTACGCGGTTGGGTGATTTATGGGTCCCCCTTGACAGTTCGCTTTGAATAAAACTCGTCCAGCAAGGCCCAACCTTGGTTTCAACGTTTGCCACCTAAGCCTTTTTCCCTTGGGTTCTGCAGACTCAAGGGTCATCATTATTTTAAACCCCCGGGCCAGTGCTCCTCTGAGTGTTGGTCCAAACTAGAGCCCTTTGCAGCGCCACCTCGGGGAAACTTGAGGCCTGGTTTTAGTTGTACGGACTGCTCATCCGGTGTGCCCTGAGAACGAGATATGTGCAGCTCCTATCGGGATTTGTCGGCACATTCGGGTGGTCTTGCTGGACTTGTTTTACCATTGTCGAAATGTCTTGTAACCGGGATTTCGAGTCTGTTCGGGTCTTCCTAGGAGAAGGAATATCCTTCATTGACCGTGAGAGCTTATAATGGGCTAAGTTGGGACACCCCTGCAGGGTATTATCTTTCGAAAGCCGTGCCCGCGGTTATGAGGCAGATGGGAATTTGTTAATGTCCGGTTGTAGAGAACTTGACACTTGACCTAATTAAAATACATCAACCGCGTGTGTAGACGTGATGGTCTCTTTCCGGCGGAGTCCGGGATGTGAACACGATTTGGGTTATGTATGAACGTAAGTAGTTTCACGACCGTTGCGTTGCTTCTCTTCTCGCTCCTATTTGCGTATGTTAGCCACCATACATGCTAGTGCTTGCTGCACCTCCACCTCATTACCCCATCCTTCCTATAAGCTTAAATAGTCTTGATCTCGCGGGTGTGAGATTGCTGAGTCCTCGTGACTCACAGATTCTACCAAAACAGTTGCAGGTGCCGACGACACCAGTGCAGGTGACGCTATCGAGCTCAAGTGGGAGTTCGACGAGGACCGTGGTCGTTACTATGTTTCGTTTCCTGATGATCAGTAGTGGAGCCCAGTTGGGACGATCGGGGATCTAGCATTTGGGGTTATCTTCTTTTCATTTGGATTTGACCGTAGTCGGTCTATGTGTGTATTTTGGATGATGTATGAATTTATTTATGTTTTGTGTGAAGTGGCGACTGTAAGCCAACTCTCTTTATCCCATTCTTGTTCATTACATGGGATTGTGTGAAGATGACTCTTCTTGCGACAAAACCTACAATGCGGTTATGCCTCTAAGTCGTGCCTCGACACGTGAGAGATATAGCCGCATCGTGGGTGTTACAGGAGCCGTCTAAGCAACGCGGGCGGTGAGGGCAGCCCGACGCTCAGCTCGAGCACGGCGAGCGTCCGCCATGGAGACGACGGAGCGATTGAGCGACGAACTGATGGAAGGGAAGCTACGACGCACCCCTACCTGGCGCGCCAAATGTCGGATGTGGGGTTCCGGCAAACCCTTAAGGTTCGAACTTTGGGGTGCGCGCGAAGACTTTCCCTCCTACCGATCTACACCCTAGCTCGCTAAGATCTCGCGGACGAACTCGACGAACTCGCAACACAGAAAGACATGAGATTTATACTGGTTCGGGCCACCGTTGTGGTGTAATACCCTACTCCAGTGTGGTGGTGGTGGATTGCCTCTTCGGCTTATGATGAGCAGCACAGAGGGAAGAACAACCTCCTCAGGTTGAGGTGTTCTTGTGGCTAGGGTAGGCTCTCGATCTGATTGGAGCAAGCTAAGATGAGATGCCCCTACTGTGGTGGATATCTCTACTTATATAGGCCCTGGTCCTCTTCCCAAATGTTGAGTGGGAAGGGAGCCAACAACGGCGGGCAAATTTGAAGGGGGACAGCTAGTACAAGCTATCCTGACAAAAGTGGTCTTCGCCTGCAAAATGCTCTAGTGGTGACGCCGTCTTGGGCTCCACGATGACCTCCGTCTTGCCGTCCTTCTGGTCTTGGTCTCGTTGCACCAATATGGCAACCTTTGCCTGATGCCTCGGTCTCCTCGCCTGCGCTGGCCTCCTTAGCACCAAAGAGGAAACAAGGATGCTGCGCGCGCTGGCGCCCGCCTGGCGCCGATCGTCATGGCTCACGTCACGAGAGCCTCGTGAGGTTTGCCCCGCCTTGATATCTCCGCTCCTCGTGAGCCTGCCTGACGAGGCCACTCCCGAGGAGGTCTTGCGTCGTCCGTCTCGTGAGGCTTGGCCCCTCGCGAGAGTCTTGGATGCCCTGTTGATGAAGATGGGTTGTACGGCCTACTGGCTTAGCCTCGTCGTGGGCCGCAGGCAGGCAAGTCTGGGGACCCCCGTTCCCAGAACACCGACATAGGTGTTCTAGAGGTGGCTGAAGACGCGGGAGAACACGCGCCCGAGCAGGCCACGGCTCCTCTCTTCAACTAGCTCGCGAGCCCTCTCGGATTGATTCTCTAGGCGTGTCACCACATCAGTGAAAAAGCGGAGGTGATTGGCGTAATCGTTCGCCTGGGGATGATGGGCATATTCGTTGCAGATGGCACCCAGCGCCGCGTTGGCTCTGATCCTGAGGCCTTGGAGCATGGGGGCATGCACGCGCTCTAGCGTCTGCCGCCGGAGCGCTTCCTCCCTGCTCTGCTGCGCGAAGGACTTGGCGCTGGCGACCCGCTGCTGAAGAGAAAGCAACTCGGCACGGGCGGAGGCCATCTCAGCCTGCGCTGAGGCCAGGGCGGCTACAGCGGCTTTCTCGCGCTGTTCCGCCTCAGCCAGCCCTAACCAGAGGGCAGTAGTCCTACCCACAGCTTCGGCTTCCACCAGCTTCAGCTTCACGTCGTACATGCCAACAAGATCTGCGCGAGCATCGGCCACCCGGCAGTCATCCTTATCCTGGGCCTTGGCCTCACGCGCACCGACAGCATCTTCTGCTTGTGTGACCTGACGCTCTCTCGTCTCCAGCCGCTCGAGCTCAAGGCTGTGCTCTGTGGCCTCCAGCAACAGTGCTTCCTCGCGCCTCGAGATCTCCTCCTTGTCGGACGGTGCACCCTTCATCGATGCCAAGGCGGCTTTGCGCGCCTCCACCTGCTCCTCCAAGGAGGCGTTCAAGGCCTGGAGCTCCCGCCTGTGCTCCTCAGCAACCGCGCGGCGACCGTCTGCCTCCATGGCCTCCTCCAAGGCTCGGGCGCTGGCCTCGCGCGAGGTTTCCAGGGATGCCTCGGCCTTCGCATTTGCGTGCTCACGCTGAAGGCACCCGAAGTTGATAGCCAGCTTCAGTTGATGCTACTCCTCCACCAGCCGGAGACCCTCGGCTTCAAGGCGCGCGTCAACATCCACGAGTTCTCCATCGAGCCAGCTCATCGCGCTCATTGCCTCCTGAAAGAGCTCGTGGCGGACAAAACTCCGCTCGCGCGCAACCTTAAGCGCACGACCAGGTCCGTCCTCCACAGCAGGGTTGCTGGCGGGATCCGAAGCGGCTCACCCTCTTCCAACAGGGGGCTGGGGGCTGGCGCCTCCCGGGTCACCGACCGGGCTTTGGAAGGGGCCCGGATGGTCTGGAGCTCGTTGCTCAAAGAAGAAGCCAGGATCGAAGCCATCCAGCCGCCATCCACAACCAAAGGAGGAGCCCTTGGCACGCTTGCCACACCCCAGGCGAGGCCACGAAGGAGAGATGGCAAAGGCGCAGGCTCGAGGCGCCAGGCCTGCGAGTTTTCCTCTTCGTCCAACCTCGTGCCAGGGGGCGGCACGCTGGCTTGGGGCGCTCAAGGCTAGCGGGGGAGTCGAGGCAGGAGGAGGTTGCTTCTCAGGAGACTTCGCGGCCTTAGCAGGAGGGACCCTGAGGAAACACTATCAGGAGGGGAAGCAGCACTCGAGAGATTACAAAGATAAGGTACTGACTCATCTATGGTGATATACTTCCTGTGCTTCAATGGCCGGAAGGCATTACTACTGCAGCTTGGAGACCCTTTCCTCTTGCGGAGCGCGTCGAAGTCCAGACGGAGCCGGCCAAAGCGTTGGATGCGGCAACCAGCGCAGGGCGCGGCTGGTGAGGTGCCCGAGGAGACGACCTCGGGAGTGCTGGGCTAAGGGGAGCTCTCGAGCTCTGCCTCATGATGACCTGCTGATACCTCGGGAACTTCAGCCTCAGGAGCAGCGGATTGCGTCGCCCCTCAACTGTCACCCTAGGGCAAGAGTTGCGGGCTCCCGGGGATGGCACCTCGGGAGCCTCGAGTGATGTCGACGCCTCAGCACCCGCGCCTCTGGCCTCCAGCGGTGCTTGCCCCCTGCATCCACTCTTGGGGTAAGTTCGGCGCTGGCGGCAGGGAGGGGGACCACGGAGACAGGGTTCTCGTGGGGCCCTTCGAGGCCGACTGGACATAGCCCCCATTCATCGAAGGGGGGCGTCTGCCCCACGAACTCCACCCTGTTTGAGCAGCAGTACAAAAGGCAGCCCTCCAGCGGCGTATCGGCTGGTGAGGGGTTGCCCGTCAGGACCTCGAGCACTGTTCTCCGTGCCTCAGGCGGAAGCCCCGACTCCTGAAGCCTCATGCGATCCTGGCCGCCGGACAAGGCCCACATCGGCCAGGAATGGCACTCGAGCGGGGCGACGCGGCGTCGGAGGAACTCCTTCATCACCATGGGCGCAGTCAAGGCGAGATCTTTCAGCCTCTTCAACCGGAGCCAGACGAAGGCAAGGCGGGAGTCCGCGAGCTTCTCATGGCCCCAGCCGGAGCTGGGGATGGCGGGCGCCGACGGAGGCGAGAGCAGGGGGGCTTAGCTCTCCGACATCCACATACAACCACCGTGTCCGAAACCCGCTTGCAGACGGCGGGAGTTCAAAGTCAATCCCCGAGCCGGCCATCGCCGCCGCAGCCAGGAAGCTCAGGCACCCCGAGCACTGCCAGGGGTTGGTCAGGTGCAGCGAGAAGAAATGGCGCAGGAGGGCCACGGAAGGGGCAATGCCCACCATGGCCTCGCAAACAAAGGCAAAGACGGCAAGAAGGGCGACAGATTGGGGATCTAGGTGCAGCATGTGGATCTGGTAATGGGAAAGCACGACATTGAAGAAGGCGGAGAAGGGAGGAATCAAGCCGGCCCATAGGGCGTCAATGAAGAATTGGACCTCGGTGGCTGTCCTATTGACAGAAGCTCGGGACGCAGGCCAGGCCACCGTCCCTCCCCATTCGTTGAAGCTGGTGGCGAGCGCTGGGCGGACCTTGTCCATGGCCTCCTGGTTGAGCACCAGCGATCGACCGACGGCGGGCTCTATGGCCGGAGGTGGTCCGGCTGAGGACAGGGCCTTCTTCCCCTTCTCCGCTCGGTTCGGCGCCATGGCGATGGAGGGGGTTGAGCTCGGGTCGGATTGGGAGAAGAAGCTGAATTTCGAGGAAGCGGAGAAGTTGGGGGAGTGCATCGCCAGCAAGGGGGAAATAAATATGTAGGACACCGTGGCCGCCTAGCCACGCGGATATCAAGGCTGCGTGGGGAAGCGGGGCCGCCCACGTTCAATCAATCGCCAAGCGTCAAACGAGGTCGCGAGCTGTTGGGGCCCGCGGCCCTCCGCACTTGCCCCTTGGCTTCACGCGAAGCCAAGTCCGAGGGCGCCTTGGGCCTGGGGGCTATTGTCGGCGTCTTGGGAACGGGGGTCCCCAGACTTGCCTACCTGCGTCCCACAGCGTGGCTCCACCAGCGGCCCTGTACGACCCATCTTCACCGGCAAACACTCAAGGCCCTCACGAGGGGCCAAGCCTCGCGAGGCGGATGACACCAGACCTCCTCGAGGGCGGCCTCGCCAGGCTGGCTCACGAGGGGCAGAGAGATCAAGGCAAGGGGCACTTCGTGAGGTTCCTGTGACGTAAGCCACAACAACCAGGGCCAGGCGGGCGCCAGGTGGGCGCCAGCGCGCGCAGTTTCCTCGTTTCCTCTTTGGTGCTAAAGAGGCAAGCGCAAGTGAGGAGTGCTGAGGCATCACGCAAAGGTTTCCATATCGGTGCAACAAGACCAAGACCAGCAGGACGGCAGGACGGAGGTCACCATGGAGGCCAAGACGGCATCACCACCAGAGCCTTTGGCAGGCGAAGACCACCTTTAGTCAGGATAGCTTGTACTAGTTGTCTCCCTTTGAATTTGGCCGTTGTGGCATCCCTTCCCACTCAATATTTGGGAAGAGGACCAAGGCCTCTATAAATAGGACTAGCCAACACCTTAGTAGGGGGAGGATCATTCAGATCACCCTTGACCACCCAAACTCACCAAGCACAATAGCACCTCTACTCAAGAGGCTGTTCTTCCTTTGTACTGTTCATCCTCATCTCGAGAGGCAATCCACCGCACCACACTGGAGTAGTGTCAGATTTCGGGTTCCGGCAAAACACTTGAGGTTCGAACACTTGGGTGCGCGTGAAGATTTCCCCTACCTAATCATGCCCTCAACCTCACCGCGATCTCAAAGCCTAGCTCGACGAACCCGTGACACAAGAGACATGAGATTTATACTGGTTCGGGCCACCATTGTGGTGTAATACCCTACTCTAGTGTGGTCTGGTGGATTGCCTCTTGGGCTGAGGATGAACAGTACAAGGGGAAGAACGGCCTCCTGAGGAGAGGTGTTCTTGTGCTTGGTGGATGTGAGGATGGAGTTGATCCAGTCCAAGATGAGTTGCCTCCTACTGTGGTGGCTAGTCCTATTTATAGAGGCCTGGTACTCTTCCCACATATTGAGTGGGAAGGGATGCCACAACGGCCAATTTGAAGGGGGACAACTAGTACAAGCTATCCTGGCTAAAGGTAGTCTTCGCCTACCAAAGGCTCTGGTGGTGACGCTGTCTTGGGCTCCACGGTGACCTCCGTCCTGCCGTCCTGCTGGTCTCGGTCTTGTTGCACCGATATGGAAACCTTTGCCCGATGCCTCGGTACTCCTCGCCTGCGCTTGCCTCCTTAGCACCAAAGAGGAAACAAGAACACTGTGCATGCTAGCGCCCGCCTGGCGCCCGCCTGGTCTTGGTCGTCATGGATTACGTCATTGGAACCTCACGAGGTTCGCCTTGCCTTGATCTCTCCGCCCCTCGCGAGCTAGCTTGGTGAAGCTGCTCCTGAGGAGGTCTTGTGTCATCCGCCTCGCGACGGTCTTGAGCGTTTGTTGGTGAAGATGGGCCGTACTGGGCCACGAGTGGAGCCACGCCGTGGGCCGCAGGTAGGCAAGTCTGGGGACCCCTGTTCCAAGAACGCCGACAGTAGCCCCCGGGCCCAAGGCGCGTTCGGACTTGGCTTCGAGGCGAAGCCAAAGGGCAAGTGCGGAGCACCGCGGGCCCCAACAGCCCGCGGCCTTGGTCGACGTGTGGCGATTGATTGGGCGTGGGCGTCTCCGCTTCCCCACGCTGCCTCGGCAACTGCCCGACTGACAAAAGGCTGGCACGGCAACGCTTGCCTTCATTGCTTCCCTTCGCCTTGCTCCAGATCCCCTTTCTCGCTCCTCACCTCCGAAATCTCCAGATCCATTTCAGTCCCCTTCCGAGCTTTCCACCAATGGAGCCTCGCAAGGTCAAGGCCGCTTCATCGCCGGCTTGGTATGAGTCGGCTCTGGACGCGCCCAACATCTTGGAGAAGAACCTCGCCGCCACGCGCCTGTTGACGGCGGGGGAGAGCAACGAGAGGGGGAAAACCGAGCTCCGGGCTGGCTCCGCCGAGTCGGAGGCCTCGAATAGTACCTTCTGCCCCTTCTTTACAAGGAGCTTCATCGTGGGCCTGGTTCCCCCTTTCTCCGACTTCTTCTACGCCATCCTCGGCCATTACGGGTTACAGGCCCTTCACCTCCATCCCAACTCCATCCTTTTCTTGTCGATCTTCACTTTCTACTGTGAGGCGTATGTCGGCGTGATGCAGTCTGTGGCTCTACTACGCCACTTCTTCTTCCTCCGCATCAACGATGGTTGTACCTTGGGGTGCGCCAACTTCATCGCGGCCGGCAAGGCCAACGCGATCTCGAAGGCTGGGAAGAAGGCCGACAGCTTTAGGAGCAAGTGGGTCATGATGGACGCCAAGTGCGTCCACTCACGCTTGAGGTTGCCGACGGAGATGACCCAGTCTGACAAGGGGTGGTCTCGCGCGAAGCTCACTGATGACTGGGCGACGTTGGTGCTGGAGAAGATGAATGCCGACCTGAAGCCGGGCAACGCAAAGTCGGCGAAGCTGACGGGGCCATGCTCCTGAGGGAGTTCCTGATGCTGCGGGTGGCTCCGCTTCAGGCGCACTTGCGCCCCTTGTGGACGCTTGGGGGCGAGGAAGACAAGCTTCGCCTGCGTCCGGGAGCCTTGTCTGACAAGGAGCTGGCTGTAGCTCTCCGCCTCTTGGTCGGGGACAACCAAGAGTATCCCCCGAGCACCATCGTTCCCTTGTTCCGTCGCAAGGATGGGGCGCAGGTCGCGGCCGCCATGCCCACCTTCGACGAGCGCAGCCTGGTGCCGCCGGTGCCCCTTGTGGTCCCGGAGGCGACGGTGCCGGTGGACCTGTCTTCTGGCGACTCCCTCAATGAGGAAGGAGAAGAGGAAGATGAGGAGCACGACTCGGATGCGACCCACGAGGGGATGGGGGAGACCTCCCCCTTGAGCAAGGCCGACATCCTCCACACCCTTCCTGACTATGACGAGGCCGACATCCCCCAGGAGAAGGAGGAGCCGCCCGTGATCCTGACGAGGGGCAGGTCGGCGCTGATCTCCCGAGATGCTGCTTCTGCTTAGACGCCGCCTGGAGCCGCTTCCGGCCCATCTGCTGCTCCTTCTTCTGCTCCTGGAGCCCGTGCGCCCGCGCTCCGGGCTGTGAGGCTCTCGGGCTTCAAGCTTAGCAAGAGGAGGGTGGACTACACCGTGGTGGACCAGTAAGTGTTCGTGCTCCATCTTGTTCTTGATTATGCTGCTAATTCTTGACGTTCACCGTTGATTGACTAGGCCGCCGCTTGCGGCGAAGAAGAGGAAGGAGGATACGGTGACACCGCCCGGGACCGATCCGCCCGCGGCGGCCGCACCTCCTTCTGTGGGAAAGGGGAGCGACGGCGCTCGCACCTCCCCGGCCCGGTCGTCCTCGCGAGCCCCGGGAGGGCATCCTCGTGAGGAGTCAGCCCCCGTGGCCCCGCTGGCTCCGGAGGCGCTGATGTCCGGCGTGGCTGCTGAGGTCCCCAAAGCTCAGGAGCCTCCAGTCTCCCAGGCCATGGTGACGTCGTCGCCTCTTCCTCCTCCTGCTCCGCCACTGGTTCCAGGTCCTTCCGCCTCCCCTAACATCTTGGAGCGTGCCCTTTGAGAGATGACCCGGCTGCGAGAAGATCTTCAGGGCGCCGAACCCCACCTGGTAGCTGGGCGCCTGGAGCTGGTCTCTGGCTGGCTTCATTCTGACGTGTCCGTTCCGGCAGAGCTGAGCCAGGCTGCGGCGACCTCTGAGGGGGAGAAGCAGGCTACCGCCCAGGCAGCAGCTGCTCGCGAGGCAGCGCTGAAGGATGTCGAGGCCGCCCAGGGTCACTGCCGGGTGCTGGAGGCCGAGTGGAAGACCCTACGTGATGAGCGTGCGGAAGAAGCTCCACTACAAAAAAAATACACTTCCGTGATGATACGTGTTTGTCACAGTAGGTCACGTTTTCTGTCATGCATGTACATCCATGACAAATTTATGACAGAATCAAGATAGTCATACCTGTGCTATCGTAGAAGTGTTCCATGACTTTACCAAAATTATCATCACGGAAGTGTCCACTTCCATGACGATAAATCGCGTGTCACAGAAGTGCTTTCGTCAAGGGTGACCGACACGTGGCATCCATCGTAACGGAACGCCGTTAAGCTATTGGGTCTGGTTTTGGATCCAATAACCCGTTAACAGCCCAGAGGAAACATGTGTTGCCTCACCGTTGGGACATATGTCATCCACTCATTGGACAGGAGGCGCCTATGATAGGTCGACACGTGGCACGGCCCAACAGTGGCCCATTCCGGTGAAAAAGGCCGGCCCAGTAAAAAATAGCAGGCCGGCCCATATAAGGCCTACTTGTGTCAGGTCCATTTAAGCCCACGGCCCATATGAGAAGTGCCAATTCAACCCGTCAACGACCCGTTAAAGATTTGACACCATTGCAGCCCATCGTCAGTTCGAGCCCGTTAACAGCCCGCTATATATTTGGGCTCAATATCGGCCCGATGAGATTTCAGCCTGTTAACGGCCCATTCAGTGGATGGGCCAATTTTCACGATGTACATCTTTCGGCCTTTTAGCGACCCATTTAAATATTGGGCTAATTTCCGGCTCGGTGTGTCTTTTAGCCTGTTGACGGCCCATAAATCAGTTGGGCCATTTGTAGTCGGACCTGAGTTTCGGCCTTTTAGCGACCCATTTAAGTGTTGGGCCAATTTCCGGCCCGGTATGTCTTTCAGCCTGGTGACGGCCCATATATCTGTTGGGCCATTTGTAGTCGGACCTGAGTTTTGGCCTTTTAGCGACCCATTTAAGTGTTGGGCCAATTCCCGGCCCTGTGTGCCTTTCAGCCTGTTAACGGACCATAAATGAGTTCGGCCATTTCTAGTCAGACCTGAGTTTTGGCATTTGAACGGCCCATGCCCTTCATGGTCCAATACCAGCCCGGTTTCTCTTTCGGCCTACTAAAGGCCCACAACACAGTTGGGCCATTTACAATACGACCTGACTTTCGGCATCTTAGTGGCCCATGCTCTTCATGGTCCAGTACAAGCCCGCTGTCTCTTTTGGCCTGCTAAAGGCCCATAGTATAGTTGGGCCATATGTAGCCCGAACTTAGTAACGGCCCGTGAAATCAATTGGGCCCACATGTTGCCCGCTTCGATGTCAGCCTGTTAACGACCAGTGAGTTAAGAGGGCCGACCATTAACTTTCGGCCTGGTAACGGCCCATTAACTTAATGGGCGCACTAAAGTTCGTACATGTCTTTAGGCCAAATTAGATAATTTGAGCCCATTACGACGAGCAATTATGCACAGGACCAAAACCGATCAAGCAAAGGTACGACATATAGGGAAAAACGTTGCACATCCAGCATATATTACAGGATATTACATCCACTCGGCAATCAAAGATTGATGCCAGTGCAAATAAATGAACAGAACCTAACGATCTACAACGTCACAATCTGCAACCTTAGCACGGATGACGCCCATAAGCATGTGGGCAAGTTCTTGCTGCTTTGCTACACTGTCTCTGAAAACATTGATTAGTTGTTGTGTCGCACGACTCTGCACCTCTGATTCCTCCACCATTTCCATCATTCCTTCAGCCATTAATTGGTTCACAAACATACATTTTTTTCGTTGCATTCGAGACAGAGGATACTGAACAGATTCAGATGGCGATTTTGGCAGGCTTGTATTATTGATAGTGGAGAGTGTCTCCACCACTTCATCATAACATAAATTAGGAGGGGAACCAAACAGATTAATCATAAGTTATTGGCATATTACCTGGCCTAGATTTATTGGAAAGAAACAATGGGGTTGCCTTGCTGTTTTCAGAGTTTGTCTTCTTATCTTCAGCAGCCTGCACCAGATTAAGACACTAGCATTGCTATCATTTGCCAAGTTAGATAATAGGAAAGCAACATTGGCACAACGAACGTTTGGGCAACTAGCCAACACCAAATTAAAACAATATGGCATAGCTATCATCAGCTAGGTAAGGTAATACGAAAGCAACATTGACACAATGAATGAATGGGAAACCAGAGCAGCACTACAATTCAGTAATGTGCATCATATGAGATAGTACACTCATGCAACTCAGTATGCAAAACTACCAGGCAGTTGTCTTTACAAAAATCAACATTGGCGCCTTTAACATTTTGCTACAACTAATTTTAGATCAGACAAAGGTTGGATTCACGCCGATTAACAAAATACATGTTGATGTAAAAATATAGTGATATACAACAGGTATTTACATCAGCATTGGAGCACAGAGAATGTCCGCAAGATATTTTCCTCGAATACAATGCCAATGAAGGAAATCTTCTATCATTTAACCTTATTTTCTAAAAGAGAGATGAGTAAGAAACATGTAGAAAATATGTTCAGAATGCTATAAAATTTCATGATGCGAGGATCCGCACACGCTTCTTAGAATGGAGTTGACATTCTTTTGCTGGACTGGAGCGGACTAGTTCTTTGGCCACTGGAATCTGCTTATTATCAGTGGGAGTTGGGTTTCTCTGTGCTGGAGCGGTATCTATGAAAAATGGAGTTGGTTTATTATCTCCTGGCTTTTGGATCTTTTGCAAAGACCTAGTTTGTAACCCTTCAGATTCTAACATAGCCGTCTTCCCCTTGCATGCCTTATATAGAAGAATGGTGCTTCAATTATAAAACATGCTACAACAGAGATGGAATAGGTACTGAAGAATAGAAAGGCATGACATTGGACATGTATTCCCTCCATCTGGAAATAATGGATGGGTCTAGGCGTATTTCAGTTCTAGATACATCCAGTTTTATCCATTTCTGCAACATGTAATCCGGACGAAGGGAGTATGATGTAAGAGCTAGGGATACGACAGGACAACACGGTAAAAAAACACTGAAAACCCACTGTAGAACCAAAGTAATCAAACCCACTGATATGAGATAGTACACTCATGCAGCTCAGGATGCAAAACTACCAGGCAGTTTTCCTTACAAAAATCAACATTGTGGCCTTTAATCATACATTTTGCTACAACTAAATTTAGATCAGATAAAGGTTGGATTCACGCCGATTAACAAAATACATGCTGATGTAAAAATATAGTGATATACAACAGGTGCTTACATCTGCATTGGAGTACAGAGAATTCCTGCAAGAATCTTTCCTCACAGACGATACCAATGCAGAAATTCTTCTATCTGTTAAGCTTATTTTCTAAAAGAGAGATGGGTAAGAAACATGTAGAAAATATGATCAGCATGCTATAAAATTTCATGATGCAAGGATACGCACACGCTTCTTAGAATGGAGTTGACATATTTTTGCTGGACTGGAGCGGACTTGTTCTTTGGCCACTGGAATCTGCTTATTATCAGTAGGAGTTGGGTTTCTCTGTGTTGGAGCAGTATCTATAAAAACTGGAGTTGGTTTATTATCTCCTGGCATTTGGCTCTTTTGCAAAGACCAGGTTTGTAATCCTTCAGATTCTAACATAGTCGTCTTCCCCTTGCATGCCTTGTATAGAAGAATGGTGCTTCAATTACAAAACATGCTACAGCAGAGAGATGGAATAGGTACTGAAGAATAGAAAGGCATGACATATTGACATGTATTGCCCCCATCCGGAAAAAATGGATGGGTCTAGGCGCATTTCAGTTCTAGATACATCCTTTTTTATCCATTTCGGCAACATGTAATCCGGACAGAGGGAGTATGGTGTAAGAGTGATAACCCACAAGTATAGGGGCTCGCAACAGTTTTCGAGGGTAGAGTATTCAATCCAAATTTATTGATTCGACACAAGGGGAGCCAAAGAATATTCTCAAGTATTAGCAGTTGAGTTGTCAATTCAGCCACACCTGGATAACTTAGTATCTGCAGCAAAGTGTTTAGTAGCAAAGTAATATTTTTGGTGTTTTGTACTGATTGTAACAGTAGCAACGACAAAGTAAATAAGCGAAGAACAATATATGAAAAGCTCGTAGGCATTGGATCGGTGATGGAGAATTATGCCGGATGCGGTTAATCATGTAACAATCATAACATAGGGTGACACAAAACTAGCTCCAATTCATCAATGTAATGTAGGCATGTATTCTGAATATAGTCATACGTGCTTATGGAAAAGAACTTGCATGACATCTTTTGTCCTACCCTCCCGTGGCAGCGGGGTCCTAATGGAAACTAAGTGATATTAAGGCCTCCTTTTAATAGAGTACCGGAACAAAGCATTAGCACATAGTCAATACATGGACTCCTCAAACTATGGTCATCACCGGGAGTGGTCCCGATTATCGTCACTTCGGGGTTGCCGGATCATAACACATAGTAGGTGACTATAGACTTGCAAGATAGGATCAAGAACTCACATATATTCATGAAAACATAATAGGTTCAGATCTGAAATCATGGCACTCGGGCCCTAGTGACAAGCATTAAGCATAGCAAAGTCATAGCAACATCAATCTCAGAACATAATGGATACTAGGGATCAAACCCTAACAAAACTAACTCAATTACATGATAGATCTCATCCAACCCATCACCTTCCAGCAACCCTACGATGGAATTACTCACGCACGGTGGTGAGCATCATGAAATTGGTGATGGAGGATGGTTGATGATGACGATGGCGACGAATCCCCCTCTCCGGAGCCCCGAACGGACTCTAGATCAGCCCTTCCGAGAGGTTTCAGGGATTGGTGGCTTCTCCATATCGTAAAACGCGATGAATCCTTCTCTGTGATTTTTTTCTCCCTGAAAGTGAATATATGGAGTTGGAGTTGAGGTCGGTGGAGCGTCAGGGGGCCCACGAGGTAGGGGGCGCGCCCCCACCCTCGTGGATAGGGTGTGGGCCCCCTGACATGGATTTTTCTTCTAGTATTTTTCTTATTTTCCAAATAGATGTTCCGTGGAGCTTCAGGTCATTCCGAGAACTTTTGTTTCTGCACATAAATAACACCATGGAAAGTCTGCTGAAAACAGCGTCAGTCCAGGTTAGTTCCATTAAAATCATGCAAGTTAGAGTCCGAAACAAGGGCAAAAGTGTTTGGAAAAGTAGATACGACGGAGACGTATCAACTCCCCCAAGCTTAATCCTTTGCTTGTCCTCAAGCATATCAGTTGATAAACTGAAAGTAATAAAGAAAAACTTTTACAAACTCTGTTTGCTCTTGTTGTTGTAAATATGTAAAGCCAGCATTCATGTTTTTAGCAAAGATTATAACTAACCACATTCACAATAACTCTTAGGTCTCATGTTTACTCATGTCAATGGCATAATCAACTAGCGAGCCATAATAAAAAATCTCGGATGACAACACTTTCTCAAAACAATGATAATATGATATAACAAGATGGTATCTCGCTAGCACTTTCTAAGACCGCAAAACATAAATGCAGAGCACCTTTAAAGATCAAGGACTGACTAGACATTGTAATTCATGGTAAAAGAGATCCAGTCATAGTCATACCCAATATAAATTAATAGTAATGGATGCAAATGACAGCTGTGCTCTCCAGCTAGTGCTTTTTAATAAGAGGGTGATGACTCAATATAAAAGTAAATAGATAGGCCCTTCGCAGAGGGAAGCAGGGATTTGTAGAGGTGCCAGAGCTCGGTTTTGAAATAGAGATAAATAATATTTTGAGCGGCATACTTTCATTGTCAACATAACAACCAAGAGATGGTGATATCTTCCATGCTACACACATTATAGGCGGTTCCCAAACAGAATGGTAAAGTTTATACTCCCCCTCCACCAACAAGCATCAATCCATGGCTTGCTCGAAACAACGAGTGCCTCCAACAAGCAACAGTCCCAGGGGGAGTTTTGTTTGCAATTATTTTGATTTAGTTTGCATAAAGCATGGGACTGGGCATCCCGGTGACCAGTCATTTTCTCGTGAGTGAGGAGCGGAGTCCAATCCTCTTGAGAATAACCCGCCTAGCATGGAAGATACGGACAGCCCTAGTTGATACATGAGCTATTCGAGCATACAAAACAGAATTTCATTTGAAGGTTTAGAGTTTGGCACATACAAATTTACTTGGAACGGCAGGTAGATACCGCATATAAGAAGGTATAGTGGACTCATATGGAATAACTTTGGGGTTTAAGGGATTGGATATACAAGTAGTATTCCCGCTTAGTACAAGTGAAGGCTAGCAAAAGACTGGGAAGCGACCAACTAGAGAGCGACAACAGTCATGAACATGCATTAAAATTAATAGACATTGAGTACAAGCATGAGTAGGATATAATCCACCATGAACATAAATATCGTGAAGGCTGTGTTGATTTTGTTTCAACTACATGTGTGAACATGTGCCAAGTCGAGTCACTTAAATCATTCAAAGGAGGATACCACCCCACTATACCACATCACAACCATTTTAATAGCATGTTGGCACGCAAGGTAAACAATTATAACTCATAGCTAATCAAGCATGGCACAAGCAACTATGATCTCTAATTGTCATTGCAAACATGTTTATTCATCATAGGCTGAATCAGGAACGATGAACTAATCATATTTACAAAAACAAGAGAGGTCGAGTTCATACCAGCTTTTCTCATCTTAGTCAGTCCATCATATATCGTCATCATTGCCTTTCACTTGCACGACCAAACGATGTGAAAATAATAAGAGTGCACGTGCATTGGACTAAGCTGGAATCTGCGAGCATTCAATAAACAAGAGAAGACAAGGCAATATGGGCTCTTGGTTAAATCAACAATAATGCATAGAAGAGCCACTTCAACAATTTAATCATGGTCTTCTCCTATCGACCCCCAAAGAAAAGAAAAGAAATAAAACTATTTACACGGGAAAGCTCCTGACAAGCAAAAGAAGAATGGAAAATCTTTTTAGGTTTTTCTCCCCTTTTTTTTTTAATTACTACTACTACAGCAAGAAAAGTAAACTAACTAAAAGCTACTACTAATTTTTTTGTTTTTCTTAAGGTTTATCAAACACACAAGAAGAAAGCAAGAAAAATAAAATAAACTAGCATGGATTATGAGCATCGACATCTAGCAATGAGTGTGTGAACATAAATGTAATGTCGGTGGGAAATATGTACTCCCCCAACCTTAGGCTTTTGGCCTAAGTTGGTTCATTGCCACGGGTGGCCTCGCGGATATCCGTAGTTGTAGCCGGGGTCGTACTGAGATGCGGCAATTATTGCCTCCTGAGCTGCAGCGTGGCGGCGAGCTGCCTCCGCCCTCCTCTCGTACTCATCTGCATCCTCTCTAGTAATAACGTATCTTCCTTTTGCCTGATAATCAAAGAAGGCAGAAGCAGGGAGAGTAATACGGACAGCACGACGTCTGTCAAAGATTAAGTGATACTGGAGAGGTGATTCATTCCTCTCAACAAACTGGTGGTGAACCATAGCATTACAGTCTAGGTAAGTAGGAGGCAATTCAATATCATCATTACGTATGGTTACACCAAGAGAATCAGCTAAACGGGTTGCATAAATTCCACCAAAGAAATCTCCATTATATCTATTATTATGCAACCTACGTGCAACAATGGCTCCCAAATTATAAGATTGGTCTCCTAACACAGCACTCCTAAGAATACTGAGGTCAGGAATACACATATGACATGCTTCATCTTTACCAGTTATGCACCTACCTATGAAGAGAGCAAAATAATGTATAGCATGAAAATGAATGCTCCCTATGGTAGCTTGTGCTATATCTCTAGATTCCCCCACAGTTATACTAGAAAGAAAAATTCTAAATTCAGATTTGCGGGGTTCACTAGCACTACCCCATTGCGGAAGTTTGCAAGCAGTGGTAAAATCCTCTAAGTCCATGGTATAAGATTTTTCATAAAGATCAAACAGGATAGTTGGAGAATTACGTGAAGATGAAAATTCAAACCTCCTCACAAAGGAACTAGTGAGATAGTGGTACTGGCGGCATTTTTCTGCCTCGAAGCTCACAAGATCAGCGTTACGCAAATATGCGTTAAATTCTTCCTTGATTCCCGCTCGATCCATAAAATTTTCTGAAGGCCATTCACAGGGCCGCACTGGAGCGTCCCTTGGTGGCTCATCATCAGCATCACGCATTGCAAGCCTGGGTCCTTGCTTCCTTGAAGAACCACCTTGGTACATTTTCTTAAGCATATTTCTTCCTCTGAAAAATTTCTGAAATTTTTGTAACTTCAAACAAAAGTGAACCAAGCTCAATAAAATTGATAGCAACTACCCCTACAAGTGCCTAGAGCCTATATCATGCATTAGAACTACTTGGAACCATATAAATTTGACATGCAAGCTCAAGAACATGGTCACCTAGGCAGCACAAATTTGCAATGAATAGAGCACTAGAACAAAAACTAATTGGACCAATGGAGGAGTCACATACCAAGGAACAATCCCCCAAATAGTTTTGTGAGAGGTGCTTTGAGCAAGGAGATCGAAAATCGCAGCAAAATAAGCTAGAACTCGTGCTTGAGCTGGATGGTGATTTTTTTGGGAGGAAGAAGTGTGTGGGTGCAGGAATAAGTGGAGGGGAGCCACCATGGGCCCATGACGCAGGGGGCGCGCCCTCCACCCTTGTGGCCAGGTGCTTGTCCCTCCTGCTGTGTTCTCAGTGCCAGGTATTCTCAAATATTCCAGAAAAAATCATATTCCATTTTCAGGGCATTTGGAGAACTTTTATTTTTGGGGTATTTTTATATTGCACGGATAAATCAGAAAACAGACAGAAAAATACTATTTTTACTTTATTTCAACTAAATAACAGAAAGTAGAAAGAGGGTACAGAAGGTTGTGCCTTCTAGTTTCATCCATCTCATGCTCATCAAAAGGAATCCACTAACAAGGTTGATCAAGTCTTGTTAACGAACTCATTCCGAATAACATGGAACCGGAGAAATTTTGAATAACACTATGTTACCTCAACGGGGATATGCACATCCCCAATAATAAGAATATCATATTTCTTCTTGACGGTAGGAAGACGAAATTCAAAACCTCCAAAAATAATCGATGGAATTTTTCCAATAGAATTGATACTATGAACTTGAGGTTGTTTCCTCGGAAAGTGTACCGTATGCTCATTACACTACTAGGAAAAGGCCTACTAGTGGCGCACCAGTTTTGCCTACTAATGGCGCACTACTGGTGCGCCACTAGTACCACGCCACTAGTATTAAATACTAATGGCGCACCACTGGTGTGCCATTAGTATCTGGTATACTAATGGCGCACCACAGGTGCGCCATTAGTATCTCGCATACTAATGGCGCACCACATAGAAGTGTGCCATTAGTAACAATTTTTTTTATTTTTTCAGAATTTTTTTAAATTTTTTTAATTTTTGTTTTCTTAATCTTGGGTCACTATGGCTTAATCTCGGGTCAATATGCTTAATCTCAAGTCAAATCACACTCTGTGGTCAAACTTCCCGGAAGGTCACCCATCCTCACACTACTCCAGCCGAGCACGCTTAACTTCGCAGTTCTATCCAACCCCAGCACCAGCTCACTTCACAGGCACTTGTTGATATATGTATCATATCAATCCTATTAAACCTTGTTGATGTCTAGGACTTTGTTCATGTTCATGAGTATGATGAAATTTTGAAAAAATATTTCAAACTTCCCGGTCATATTACGTATCATATTTTGAAAAAAATTCAATTTTTTTTTCGGAACCAATTTTTTTTCTGTTACTAGTGGAAGCCCCGTAACTTTTTTCCTGTTAGGTTTTTGGGGATTTTGAAAATGTTTAACAGGGTTCCCCAGTTAAATTCGGATGTAACTTTTTGAGTAGATGATTTTTCATATAAAAAACTTTTTAATCCGAGTTCGTATGCAAAAGTTATGCCCATTTTACAAATTCTAGAGAGATTTTGCAAATAAAGTCGAAATTCATATTTGTAAATTTTCCCAACAAGTAGACCACATATCACATGGGAAACTTATTTTCTTTTATTTTTTTTGACATTTCCATCATTTTCTTTTATTTTTTAACTAAAAAGGCGGTCCACGCGGGGGGGTGGGTGCATTCGGTGGAATTTTTGGGCCAAGTTAGTAATGGCGACTAGTAATGGCGCACCACACACACGGTGCGCCATTACTAGTTTTGAAAAAAAATATAAAAAATTGAAAAAAAATTACTATTGACGCACTGTGGATGTGGTGCGCCAGTACTAGTTTAACTAGTACTGGCGCACTATCCACTGGTGCGCCATTGCTAGTTTTGAAAAAAAAAATTGAAAAAATTACTAGTGGCGCACCGTGGATGTGGTGCGCCATTACTAGTGAAACTAGTAATGGCACACTATCCACTCGTGCGCCATTACTAGTTTTGAAAAAAAAAATGAAAAAAAAATTGTTACTAATGGCGCACCGTGGATGTGGTGCGCGATTAATATTTGGACACTAATGGCGCACCGACACATGGTGCGCCATTAGTATATAGTAGTGGCGCACGACATGTCTGGTGCGCCATTAGTGGCCATATCATCTATAGCCCTTTTCCTAGTAGTGTTACCATTAACATGAAAAGTGACATTGCCTTTGTTGCAATCAATAACAGCCTCTGCAGTATTCAAAAAAGGTCTTCCAAGAATAATAGACATACTATCGTCCTCGGGAATATCAAGAATAACAAAGTCCGTTAAAATAGTGACGTTTGCAACCACAACAGGGACATCCTCACAAATGCCGACAGGTATAGCAGTTGATTTATCGGCCATTTACAAAGATATTTCAGTAGGTGTCAACTTATTCAAATCAAGTCTACGATATAAAGAGAGAGGCATAACACTAACACCGGCTCCAAGATCACATAAAGCAGTTTTAACATAGTTTCTTTTAATGGAGCATGGTATAGTGGGTACTCCTGGATCTCCAAGTTTCTTTGGTATTCCACCCTTAAAAGTATAATTAGCAAGCATGGTGGAAATTTCAGCTTCCGGTATCTTTCTTTTATTTGTGACAATGTCTTTCATATACTTAGCATAAGGATTCATTTTGAGCATATCAGTTAATCGCATACGCAAAAAGATAGGTCTAATCATTTCAGCAAAGCGCTCAAAATCCTCATCATCCTTTTTCTTGGATGGTTTGGGAGGAAAAGGCATGGGTTTCTGAACCCATGGTTCTCTTTCTTTACCGTGTTACCTAGCAACAAAGTCTCTCTTATCATAACATTGATTCTTTGATTGTGGGTTATCAAGATCAACAGCAGGTTCAATTTCCACATCATTATCATTAGTAGGTTGAGCATCATCATGAACATTATCATTAACATTATCGCTAGGTTCATGTTCATTACCAGATTGTGTTTTAGCATCAGAAATAGAGATATCATTTGGATTCTTAGGTGGTTCAGCAATAGGTTCACTAGAAGCATGTAAAGTCCTATCATTTTTCTTTTTCTTATTTTTAGAAGGACTAGGGGCATCAATATTATTTCTCTAAGAATCTTGCTCAATTCTCTTAGGGTGGCCTTCAGGATACAAAGGTTCCTGAGTCATCTTACCAGTTCTAGTAGCCACTCTAACAGCATAATTATTATTCTTACTATTCAATTCATTGAGCAAATCATTTTGAGCTTTAAGTGCTTGTTCTACTTGAGTGGTAACCATAGAAGCATGTTAAGTAATGAGTTTAAGTTCACCTTTAACTCTAGACATATAATCACCCAAGTGCTCAAGCGTATCGGAATTATATTTAAATTGTCTACCAAAATAAGCATTGAAGTTTTCTTGTTTGACAATAAAATTATCAAACTCTTCTAAGCTATGTCTAGCAGACTTATAGTGAGGAATATCACCCTCATCAAATCTATAGAGAGAATTTACCTTTACTACCTGTGTCGGGTTATCAAGAC
Organism: Triticum aestivum; assembly: GCF_018294505.1. Classification (NCBI taxonomy): domain Eukaryota; kingdom Viridiplantae; phylum Streptophyta; class Magnoliopsida; order Poales; family Poaceae; genus Triticum; species Triticum aestivum. The sequence goes on from NC_057796.1 coordinate 360,165,033, forward strand.
CATCAGTTTCTTTAATAGGTAATGGATTAAGAGCATATGTTTCTTCAACAGGCGGTAGATTAAGACCATGTATTTCTTCAATAGGAGGTAAATTATTTACATCTTCAGCTTTAATACCTTTTTCTTTCATAGATTTCTTTGCCTCTTGCATATCTTCAGGACTGAGAAATAGAACACCTCTCTTCTTCGGAGTTGGTTTACGAATTGGCTCAGTTATTGGCTCAGGAGCTGGCTAGGAAAGTGTCCAATTATTTTCATTTGTTAAGATATTATTCAATAGAATTTCAGCTTCATCCGGTGTTTTTCCCTGAAAACAGAACCAGGACAACTATCCAGGTAATCTCTGGAAGCATCGGTTAGTCCATTATAAAAGATATCAAGTATTTCATTTTTCTTAAGAGGATGATCAGGCAAAGCATTAAGTAATTGGAGAAGCCTCCCCCAAGCTTGTGGGAGACTCTCTTCTGTAATTTGCACAAAATTATATATTTCCCTTAAATCAGCTTGTTTCTTATGAGCAGGGAAATATTTAGCAGAGAAGTAATAAATCATATCCTGGGGACTACGCACACAACCAGGATCAAGGGAATTAAACCATATCTTAGCATCACCCTTTAATGAGAACGGAAATATTTTAAGGATATAAAGGTAGCAAGATTTCTCATCATTAGTGAACAGGGTGGCTATATCATTTAATTTAGTAAGATGTGCCACAACAGTTTCAGATCCGTAGCCATGAAAAGGATCAGATTCAACCAAAGTAATTATATCCGGATCAACAGAGAATTCATAATCCTTATCAGTAACACAGATAGGTGAAGTAGAAAAAGCAGGGTCAGGTTTCATTCTAGCATTAAGAGATTGCTGCTTCCCTTTAGCTAATAACCTCTTGAGCTCGTATCTATCTTTGCAAGCTAAAATAGCTAAAGCAACTTCTTTTTCAAAAACATAACCCTCAGGAATAACAGGCGATTCATATTTACTAAGGAGAGAGTCTTCATCATCACTATCTTCAATATAATCTGTTTCAATAATTTCATTCTCTCTAACCCTAGCAAGTTGTTCATCAAGAAATTCACCAAGTGGCACAGTAGTATCAAGCATAGTAGTAGTTTCATCATAAGTATCGTGCATAGCAGAAGTGGCATCATCAATAATATGCGACATATCAGAACGAGTAGCAGAAGCAGGTTTAGGTGTTGCAAGCTTACTCAAAACAGAAGGTGAATCAAGTGCAGAGCTAGATGGCACTTCCTTACCTCCCCTCATAGTTGAGGGATAGATTTTTGTTTTCTCGTCTTTCAAGTTCTTCATAGTGACAAGCAGATATAAATACCAAGTGACTCAAAGAATAGAGCTATGCTCCCCGGCAACGGCGCTAGAAAATAGTCTTCATAACCCACAAGTATAGGGGACCGCAACAGTTTTCGAGGGTAGAGTATTCAACCCAAATTTATTGATTCGACACAAGGGGAGCCAAAGAATATTCTCAAGTATTAGCAGTTGAGTTGTCAATTCAACCACACCTGGATAACTTAGTATCTGCAGCAAAGTGTTTAGTACCAAAGTAATATTTTTGGTGTTTTGTAGTGATGGTAACAGTAGCAACGAAAAAGTAAATAAGCGAAGAACAATATATGAAAAGCTCGTAGGCATTGGATCGGTGATGGAGAATTATGCCAGATGCGGTTCATCATGTAACAATCATAACATAGGGTGACACAAAACTATCTCCAATTCATCAATGTAATGTAGGCATGTATTCCGAATATAGTCATACGTGCTTATGGAAAAGAACTTGCATGACATCTTTTGTCCTACCCTCCCGTGGTAGCGGGGTCCTAATGGAAACTAAGGGATATTAAGGCCTCCTTTTAATAGAGTACCAGAACAAAGCATTAGCACATAGTGAATACATGAACTCCTCAAACTATGGTCATCACCGGGAGTGGTCCCGATTATTGTCACTTCGGGGTTGCCGGATCATAACACATAGTAGGTGACTATAGACTTGCAAGATAGGATCAAGAACTCACATATATTCATGAAAACATAATAGGTTCAGATCTGAAATCATGGCACTCGGGCCCTGGTGACAAGCATTAAGCATAGCAAAGTCATAGCAACATCAATCTCAGAGCATAGTGGATACTAGGGATCAAACCCTAACAAAACTAACTCGATTACATGATAGATCTCACCCAACCCATCACCGTCCAGCAAGCCCACGATGGAATTACTCACGCACGGCGGTGAGCATCATGAAATTGTTGATGGAGAATGGTTGATGATGACGATGGCGACGAATCCCCCTCTCCGGAGCCCCGAACGGACTCCAGATCAGCCCTCCCGAGAGGATTTAGGGCTTGGCGGCGGCTCCGTATCGTAAAACGCGATGAATCCTTCTCTCTGATTTTTTTCTCCCCGAAAGTGAATATATGGAGTTGGAGTTGAGGTCGGTGGAGCGTCAGGGGGCCCACGAGGTAGGGGGCGCGCCCCCACCCTCGTGGACAGGATGTGGGCCCCTTGACGTGGATTTTTCTTCCAGTATTTTTCTTATTTTCCAAATAGATGTTCCGTGGAATTTCAGGTCATTCCGAGAACTTTTGTTTCTGCACATAAATAACACCATGGAAAGTCTGCTAAAAACAGCGTCAGTCCGGGTTAGTTCCATTCAAATCATGCAAGTTAGAGTCCAAAACAAGGGCAAAAGTATTTGGAAAAGCAGATACGACGGAGACGTATCAAAGAGCTAGGGATACGACAGGACAACACAGTAAAAAAACACTAGTTGAATGTAAAACTGTATGCTAGCGGAATACGTACAGAAAAAACTAAGGCAACATACACGTGTATGATTGGGAAACTAAGATGGCATTGCAACAGAGCACTAGAATAGCAGTTCAACGTAAAAAAACATGGTATGATAGACAGATGAAGTACATACTGATGAATAACAATGCATAAGATATTCAGAAGCATGATGTCCAAATTAAGCAGATGGCATTGCGATAGAGCAAGGACCTTGTGTTGTGAAGAGGATTCAACATCTTTCTGCAAGTCTTCTGAAGAACTGCCTTTACATGTTCCATCATATTGGGTATCATTGACATCAAGTTTATTGGCCTTTACATTGCTCCGTGAGGTTCTTGTGGATATATCAGTGTGTGCAATTATATCTGACATGCATGGAAGACAACTAGTATTTAGATTTATGTAATGAGTGCCTGTAGGAGACGACATAAATAGTAGGACTGGGGTTAACTAGCAGCAACAGGTCTCAAAAACTAAAGGGAGAACACAGATGAAAGCTACAGAATATGTTTCGTTTGTACTCGAGATTAACTAGATGGCACACAAAAGTATTAAAGAACAACATAGGTAATACTAGAAGTGGTATAATACTATAATCACCGGCCTATGGGATAACATTGGCTGATGGATGATAACTATGGAACAGCGTTACCTAAAGAACAAGTATCTTAGCTGAACTATGGAACAGCGTTAACTCCTGAACAAGACCCGTAAAACATCAGCATGAATATACAGTGAAATGTGATAATCTATTTTCCATGCTTAGATGAATAACAAACCCATAAATGTTGCACACAAGTAAGATGAGGGTACAACCTATCTGGCCGCAATCCATAGGAGTGAGCATCATGTGCTGACTTGACGATGGCCCTGCAGTTGTTGTGGCTGTCCATGTCGGGCACGCGCATTCGATGCAGGGAACTGTTGAGTGGGGACTATAGCTCCCTTCTGGTGTATGCTTCCCTTGTTGGAGTAGCTGCGGTGAGTCGGAAGACGGTGTGGCTGAAGATGCAGATAACGCATAATGTTAAGAATGACACATCTCTCTGATCTGAGGAAATACACTAAGAGATCAACAGCAAGGTACGAGAGTGGTCACACGTCTGTTGACTGAGACTAAATTGGGGTCACACGATTTTATTTTATTTTGGTACTGTCCGATCTACGCTGGATGGCTTGATGGCCGTCTTGTGCCTCCCGGCTGACACTGTTAGGAATCTTCCCCGAAGAGCCAGCGACCAACGGCAGAGCAGCTTGCCTCCGCCGTATGTGGCCCCGGCCAAAACCCCGCTCCCCACCCCACCGCACTGTCGTTGTTGCGCCGCCCCCGGGCCAATCCACAAAGACTCCCCGTCATCCAGATCCGGCGGCGGCAGTACCTTGAACCCCCGCAACTCTAAGATAGCCATCTAAGCGCTGCTTCCGCGGTGAACTTGCGGCCCCGCACCCTTACGTTAGACACCAGCCAATCGGCAGCCTAGGAGCTCCGCCGCCTCGAGGGGTGCTGCTTCCCATTGGAAATCGATTGGCGTAGAAAACAAATTCAGACGACTGACGCCTAAATAAAGTGATTTGAGATGAGGGTGCGACCTATCTGGTGGCATGGTGAAGTAGGCAGGTCCAGCTGCCGAGTCGGTGAGGCCGGCGCGGTTGCGGTGGCCACCGGCGGCAGGGAAACAGCGATGTCGTGACGGTCGACGGCTACGGGGAAGCAGCGCCTGGACTCTTGACAGATCCGAAGTTGGAGCCGCTCCGGCGCCGTGAACAACGACGAGGGTGAATCGGCTCCAGTACGGTTCACGCGACCGTCGTCGAGGCAGCTCCAGCAGCACGGAGTAAGAGGCACACGGCCCAGTGCACAACGGCAAATGGACAGCGTCTCCGGCATTAGGGAGGAGGGCGGCTGTGAAATTGGTGCGGTGGGGGCGCCATGGAGGAGGGGCTGATGTTTTGCGGCTCGGGAGAAGGGAGCTTCCGGGGAGGTGATTTGGCGCCCACGAGGTATGAATGGGAGGGGATTGGGAGGGGAGTGGAACCATGTTTTACGGACGCATTTGTCTGAAATGTGAGGGGGAGTTACAGTTCTACCCCTTCCTTTAGGCTTCTCGGCTTGGGTCTGTGTACTGAGGGTCGGGGATAGTAGAGTAACTTTGCTTCTCCCCAAATAGTGGGCGGGAGCGATTTCGGGCGAGGAGGGCGTGTTTTGAAATATAGTGGGCGCGAGCGATTTCGGGCGAGGAGAGCGTGTTTTGAAATAGTGGGCGCGAGCTATTTCGGGCGAGGAGAGTGTGTTTTGCCGACCATGGTTTATGAATTATTCGGCACATGTCATTTCGGCTGAGGAGATGGCACGCTTGGATGAAGTTACGAACCTACCCTCGATGCACAACGGGCCAATTAATGTGTCTCCCACATAGGACGGTAATTTCGTATCTCCCATTTATTTGCTGGGGCGAATTCCACCGAGCAGAGGATGTTTAACGGTTCGTTCAAAATTTGGGAGAACGAGCATCCACGTCTACCTTACCAAGTCAATTCGAATAAAATTTAGAAATATTAGCTTGCCACTTCTTTTTTAGATGGAGAGATGATGCTCGGGAGTAATGTGTTTTTACATGCTCGTTGCTAGCGATTTACTATATGACAAATAGTTGACCCACTCAAAAACGGGAATCAAACCCAAAATGAAATATCTCGATTCAATGAAATAGCTCGTTCACCAGGTCAAAATAGTGAACCAAATCCAAAATTGAACACCTCAATCGAATAGCATGTTGTACAGTATTATAGTACTCCATGAACATCTTGAAAGTCAAATTAATGAACTTGTTTGATATACGCATATATCCGTTCATGTGTGGATTGCAGACAACATGTTCTCCAATTTAAATATTTGAATGCAAGTTTATATCGAAACATTGTTTATATCAGCCTTTCATGCATAAAACACGACCTCCCCCTCTCCCGGACTCCTGCTCTCTCTCGCTCTCTCTCTCTCTCGCCGACAATCTTCAATTTTGTCGCACGCATCCAACACACAAACCTTGTTGGTCCTCTCTCTTTCTCTCCATCTCTCTCTCTCTTTGTGTGTGTGCGTGGGGGGGGGGGTCTTTCTAGTTCGCATGCATATAGGTCTCTCTCGCACACTATGTATGATTCTCTAGTCCAATTTAGATATCTTGGGTGCACTCATTGTACGCACACAAATTCCTTGGCTCGTTTTGTCACGACCGGTTTTTCAATAAAATAATTATTAAGAAACCAATCCCTGTTACGGACCAGCGAGGAAGAATTCCTTCTCACTGATAGACAATACATTGGTCACAGAAGAAAAATACCAGGAGTACTAAATATAATACAAAGTTGAGCAGAGACTGCCCAACAATTCATTACACGCACGCCGATAAAACAATACGGCGGATAGGGTGGCAAACTTCTAACTCACGATAATAACGGTGGTGGAAATATCACTGCAAAGCGAGTGACATGATTCCAGAAAACTACAACTCATCGAGCGTCGGAGTGAGGCTCGAGAAGACTTATTGCGGGGGGCGGAAGCGTAAACAACATAAGTGACCAATATCCGGGATCGCGCAGGACTGACTGGAACTCCTCTAGGCATCGGACGCGCTATCAAACTCTTCATCCAAGAGATCGCCTTCGTCAACATCTGGCCAAATCAACAAGCCAGGTGAGTACTATGAAAGTACTCGCAAGACAGTTCGGACATAAGGTATAACAAATGCAAACATGAAACACATGAACAAGTTAACCAGAGCGATCAGACATAGAGATAATAAATACTGGGTGCCAAGCGAGGGTCTGAATGACGCCTCGAGCGGAAACTGCAGAATAGTAATGCGGGTGCCAAACGAGTGTCTGAAAGACTCCTCGAGCGGAAAATGCGGAATAATAATACTGGTGCCAAACGAGTGTCTGAAAGACTCCTCGAGCGGAAAATGCGGAATAATAATACTGGTGCCAAACGAGTGTCTGAAAGACTCCTCGAGCGGAAAATGCGGAATAATAATACTGGTGCCAAACGAGTGTCTGAAAGACTCCTCGAGCGGAAAATGCGGAATAATAATATTGGTGCCAAACGAGTGTCTGAAAGACTCCTCGAGCGGAAAATGCGGAATAATAATACTGGTGCCAAACGAGTGTCTGAAAGACTCCTCGAGCGGAAAATGCGGAATAATAATACTGGTGCCAAACGAGTGTCTGAAAGACTCCTCGAGCGGAAAATGCGGAATAATAATACTGGTGCCAAACGAGTGTCTGAAAGACTCCTCGAGCGGAAAATGCGGAATAATAATACTGGTGCCAAATGAGTGTGTGAAAGACTCCTCGAGCAGAAATGCGGAATAATAATACTGGTGCCAAACGAGTGTCTGAAAGACTCCTCGAGCGGAAAATGCGGAATAACAATGCCGCAGTCGGGCGTCGGGGCGACACCACATAAAGGGCTTATAACAGAAAATAAAGACAGTACATGCCACAGTCGGACGTCTGAGCGACATCGCATAAAGGGCTTATATTTAAAGTGAGAAACGAGTACACGCCACAGTCGGACGTCTGCGCGACGTCTCATAAAGGGCTTATATTGTAACACAACAATACAATAGTTCGGGAATATAACTTATCACAAGCACGAGACAAATATAATGTTAGTCCATCCACAGGAATAACAATGAAATTGAATTTACCACTTGAGCTTGTTCACCGGGGGCAAGTTTTTCACACGGATAGATTTGGATATAAAGTCTACATTACTGATCATGGATACGATGATTTGGAAAGAATTGACTCTGCAGAGTTTGTACTTAACCACCGCCAACGGATTTCAGTAGTCACGGGGACTAGTTCCGTCTACGGTGTTCTGGAAGGAACACGTCTAACCAGTACACACCCAATTTAACCATCCGAAGCCAGGGATCACCCTCGGCAACATTCAAGAAAAACCTTGAGTCGGGGAGGCTACAACCTCGCGTAGCATGGGATCAATTTTCTATACGCGCGCTATAAGGGGGTGCCCCCCCTCTCAGTGCCAACCGGAAACACCCATGCCCCCTGACCGAATGACTGGCTTTAATCCTGGGCCAAGGTACCATCATCCCGGCCTCTCTGTTTGGTGTGTACACGGAAAGAGGTTACCAACTTACTAAACCGTATCCTGGCAATGAGACATGTGGTAGCACGGAAAGGGGAAGGGACGATAACACGGCTCCAACCATGTTAACGTCGGAAAAGTCGGATGACACAAGGCTGGCATGCTACAATAGTACCACCTTGCTGCCCTTCATGTCACCACATGATTAGGCCACCTCTCATCAGAGGTCATCGCAACTTTGGAACATGCGGGAAAAGATCGATAACGTGGCTCCAACCACGTTAACGTCGAAGAGAGTCGGATGACGCAAGGCTGGCATGCTACAACAGTACCACCTTGCTGCCCTTCATGTCACTACATGATTAGGCCACCTCTCATCAGAGGTCATCGCAACTTCGGAACAACCGGGTCGTTGCCTTACAAGCAACGAGGTATTTATCGACACTCACATGCCACGCACAAACTTTCACATGAACATGCAAAACATCTGCCATATCAAATGTTCAAACATGCTTGCCTGGTTCGGAGAAGTCGGAATCTAGCTCGGCGAAGTTCGCGGCTCCGTCGCCTCTCCCGGAACCTACGACAATCACGAAACGGGTTCTAACGTGAAAAACCAACACATGCACAGAAACTTTTCCAAATATTTTTCAAATAAATCCCATAAAAAACTAGACAAAATTTGAAGATTGTCAGAAAAAGAATCACTCAAAAATACCTTTTTATTAAAAAGTTATAAAGGTTTCTGTCCAGGGACTTATTTGTAATGAAACAGAAAAGTTCCAGGGTTTTAACTGAGAAAACAGAAAACGCTTCGGCTGGGAATGCGCAAGCGCAAAGGGGAAAACGTATTTTGCCCGAAGGCGCCAACAGAAAACGGTTCGGGGAAAATAAAACAGAGGCTGACACGCGGGGCCCGCATGTCAGGTTTGAAAAGGCTCGCCGGCGCCCGAAGACGGCGATGGACGCCGGCGTCGAACCACGGCGAGTTAGGAGATGCGGAGGGTACCAAGAGCTTCAGTGTCTTCTTCCGCGTCGGTGGGTGGTGGACTCGTCCAACGGGGAGCATCACGTCGACGGCGACACTATCTCCGGCGGACGGCGGTTCGGGTGAGGATGGGGAACTCCGGTGGAGGGCTGCAAGCTTCAAACTGAAGTGCGGGTCAGAACGAGGGGTGCAAGGTTAGGCTACTGGCACGAGAATGGAGGCTGCGGAGCACACACGGGGGCGAATCGGGCTGGATCCCGTGGCGGGTCGCGGCGGCCGGAGTTGAGGAAGGAGACCTCCTCGGGGCTCTTCCAGTGGCTAGGCGTGCTCTAGGAGAAGTGTAGGGCTGGTGGGTGCTCGAGTTGAAGCTCGGGGCCCCTATTTATAGGCAGATCGATGGGGTGGCCGTGAACGGAGAATCTCCGGCGAGCGATTACGGCGGAGCAGTGGGTTGGCAGGGGGTTTGAGCGGTCGAGCAGCATCAGTGGATGTTACTGGACTCGATTTGCAGCTGAACGGGGTTGGTCTTGGCGTAATGGCGTCGGTCCACGGTGAGGTGACCGCACGGGCTCAACGGCGGCAGAGAGCGCGCTCCGCGCCCTGCGGTTCACGACGAGAGCGGCAGCGCGTTCGGGGGAGTGGAAGGCCACGCGGCGGGCTCCGGTGGTTTGGGCGGCGCTGGGTGGCGTCGTCGGCGCCGTGTCTCCCGCTGGCGCCCGCAAAGCCGCCGCCGGCGTCGGTCACGGGGCGGCGCACCTTCTACTGCTCGTCGCCGACGCCCACAAGATGCCAGGCACTCGTGCGGTGCAGGAACAAGAGGGCGAGGACGAGGAGCAAGGCGACGCGATGGCACTGGCGAGATCGATGCCCGTCTCTGAAGAAAACGACAGTGAGCACTGACTGAACTCTGAAGTTAACTGAACTTGACAGTGACCATGCACTGCAGGTGTTCGACAGAAGGATTTGGTAAAGAGATAAATTTTTCTGGAGCTGTAACTTGGTGAGACGATCACTCAAAGCACCCAGGGGCTGCCTGAATTTACTTGGAATTTTTGGAGAAGGTTTTGAATGAATTTCACCAAATTTGGCAAATCTGGTCCAAACTTGCAGCTGATGTAGTTTGAAAATTTTGAACTGGAGACCAGTGGATCTTCATGGTTCTAGGTTGAGGGTTCAAAGGACTAGGAGGGGAAAGAAGTTTGGGGCCAAAAATCAAAACAGAAAAAGGGGTTCCTTTGTAAATCTCCAAGAGGTACAATAGAAGGCAGAAAATATTTGAATGAAATTTGAATGGAAATAAATACATGGGGAGGTTCAACTTGCTGGATTTGATGCAAATCATGATCCAGAGGTGAGGGAAGGGTTAGGAGAGAGGATTTGCACTTATGTCATGGCAAGAAGGAATAGTTGAAAGTGGCAAAGTACTTTCCAAAAGCCATAGTGCAAATTCAAGAAAAGGTTTTCAAAAGTTATTCTCTCAAAGGAAAAACATTTTGTCTTGAGCCCAAATGAAGAGCAAGAACTCCCCAGGTCAAAGGCAGATCTTGGGTGAATTCAAATAAAAAATTTGCCATAAAGAAAAATATTTGAGAGTGAGAGTTCTCTTGAAGAAATTTTTTAAATCACTCCCTTCAAGTCAAATAAAATCTTTTTGAAAAATTCAATAGAAACTTGGGTGTCACAACACCTACCCCCTTAGGAAAAATCTCGTCCTCAAGATTTCTGCTGATCCTCAAATAGATATGGATACTCTGCTCGGAGGAAATCTTCCCTTTCCCATGTGGCTTCATCCTCAGTGTGGTTGCTCCACTGGACCCTGAAAATTTTTGTCGTTTTCTGACGGGTCCTCCGTTCAGACTCTTCTAAAATCTTTACTGGCCTTTCTCTGTAGGTGAGATCTGGTTGCATATCAATGTCCTCATGAGGTACATGTTTCTCCGGGTTACTCACACATTTCCTCAACTGCGAGACGTGGAATACGTCATGGACGTCTGACAGCTCCTTGGGGAGGTCTAGTTGGTAGGCTACTGTGCCTCTTCGTGCCTTTACACAAAATGGTCCAATAAATCTTGGGGCTAGTTTCCCCTTTATTTTGAACCGTTGCAGACCCCTCATAGGAGATACTCGGAGGTATACGGAATCACCAGGTTCAAAGCTGACCTCACGATGCTTCTGATCATAGTAGCTCTTTTGTCGGCTCTGTGCTGTCTTGAGTCTGTCCCTGATTTGTTTAACTTTTTCCTCGGCCTCCTTAAGCATATCTGGGCCGAAGATACGGCTGTCACCTGTTTCTGACCAATTCAATGGGGTACGACACCTCCGTCCGTACAATGCTTCAAAGGGTGCCATTTGCAAACTGGTTTGGTAACTGTTGTTGTACGCAAATTCGGCATACGGCAAACTCTCTTCCCAACTGGATCCATAGGTGAGCACACAGGCTCTTAGCACATCCTCTAGGATTTGGTTTACACGTTCTGTTTGTCCATCTGTCTGAGGGTGGTATGCTGTACTGAAAGCTAGTTGCGTGCCCAGAGCTTGTTGTAGGTGATCCCAAAATTTGGAGACGAATTGGGTGCCTCGGTCTGATATTATAGTCTTTGGGACTCCATGCAAGCAAACTATACGGGAGAGATAGAGTTTTGCCAGTCTTTGTGTGGAGTAGGTAGTCTTCACGGGAATGAAGTGAGCAACCTTGGTTAGTCGGTCTGTGATGACCCAGATGGCGTCATTTCCACGCTGTGATCGGGGTAATCCGATAATGAAGTCCATTCCGATTTCATCCCATTTCCACTCCGGTATCCTGTTAGGCTAGAGTAGCCCTGCTGGCTTTTGGTGCTCGGCCTTGATGCGCTGACATGAATCTCAACAAGAAACGAATGTGGCTATATCTCTTTTCATACCGTGCCACCAAAATCTTTCCTGAATGTCCTTGTACATTTTGGTTCCTCCAGGATTTATCGAGTATGGAGCGGTGTGGCTCTCCGTCAAGATCTGTTGCTTGAGTTCCTCAATGTTAGGTACGCAATGTCTGTCCTGGTACCATAATGTTCCTTCACTGTCCGTGACGAATTCTGAAGTCTTACTACGGTTCATTTTCTTCTTTATGCCTTCGATACTGGGATGTCCCTGTTGAGCCTTCTTGATTTGTTCCACTAGGGTGGGTTGTATCTCCAGGTTTGATATGGTGCCCTCAGAGACTAACATCATGTTGAGCCGAGTGAACTCTCGCTGAAACTCAGGCCTCAAGTTTTGCTGACCGTCACTGTCCGGGCTGGGGTTTCGACTAAGGGCATCGGCCACTACATTTGCTTTTCCTGGGTGGTAGTGGATGCCGACGTCATAGTCTTTGACCAGTTCCAACCAGCGTTGTTGGCGTAAATTCAGCTCTGGCTGTGTGAAGATATATTTGAGGCTCTTGTGGTCCGTATATATTTCACAACGATTTCCCAACAGAAAGTGCCTCCACTCCTTGAGTGCATGTATGACAGCTGCTAGTTCCAAGTCATGTGTTGGGTAATTTTCCTCATGTTTTCGCAGTTGCCTGGAGGCATATGCGACAACTTTGCCGTCTTGCATTAGTACACATCCGAGACCTTTTCGGGACGCGTCACAATATACTTCAAAACTCTTGTGTATGTCTGGCACAGTTAAGACTGGTGCGGTTGTCAGCTTTTTCTTGAGTTCTTGGAAGCTCTGCTCGCATGCTTCTGTCCATACAAATTTCTTGTCCTTCTTGAGTAACTGTGTTATAGGTTTTGCCACAATGGAGAATCCTTCAATAAACCTCCTGTAATACCCGGCCATTCCTAGGAAACTCCGTACATCTGTAACATTCGCGGGTGGCTTCCAGTCCAGTATGGCCTTGAACTTTTCCGGGTCTACGGCCACGCCTTCTTGGTTCAATATATGGCCCAAGAAACCAACTTTTCTTAGCCAAAATTCGCATTTGCTAAATTTGGCGTACAACTGATGTTTCCTCAATTCTCCCAAAACAATTCTGAGGTGCTCAGCATGTTCTTCTGGTGTCCTTGAGTAAACCAGAATGTCGTCAATGAATACCACCACAAATTTGTCCATGAATTTCATGAATACTTTGTTCATGAGGTGGACGAAATATGCGGGGGCGTTTGTTAGTCCAAACGGCATCACCGTAAACTCGTATAACCCATATCTAGAAGTGAAAGCTGTCTTGGGAATATCTTCCGTCCGTACCTTCAATTGGTGATATCCCGATCGCAAATCAATTTTCGAGAATACCTTGGCCTGTGCGAGCTGGTCAAACAAATCATTTATTCGTGGCATCGGATATTTTGTTTTTGATGGTGACCATATTGAGGGCTCGATAGTCTATGCACAGCCTTAAAGTCCCATCCTTTTTTTGGCGAACAACACAGGCGAACCCCAAGGTGAGGAGCTGGCTCGAATAAATCCTTTGTCCAATAATTCTTTTATCTGCTTCTTTAACTCCACCAATTCTGAGGGTGCCATTCTATATGGCTTCTTATAAATGGGAGCGGTGCCAGGTGCTAGTTCGATGCTGAATTCGATCTCTCGGTCTGGTGGCATGCCTGGTAGTTCTTCCGGGAACACATTAGGGAACTCGCATACCACTGGCACTTTTCTTAATTCTGCGATGTCCATGTTGTTCAGTTTTGGTTTCCGTGATCGCGGCCTATCTTGAGCGGAAACTCTTATAGTCTTGCCGTGATGGTGAGTGAGAATCACTGTCCGATTGAAACAGTCGATGAATCCTTTGTTGGTGGTCAACCAGTCCATTCCTAAAATGACATCCAGTCCTTTACTTTCCAACACGATGAGATTCGCGTGGAATGGTAGTCCTTCGAACTCAATGACCACTCCTTGGCAGTAACCCTGAGCAATTTGCTTATTTCCGGGGGACTTGATGATCATATATTTTTCCAAGGGGAGTATCGGAAAACCATGTTGGGAAACAAAACTCTTCGAAACGAACGAATGGGAAGCTCCAGAATCAAACAAAACCGTGGCAGGTACTGTGTTGACAGGGAACGTACCGAGCACGATGTCTGGGGCATTCTGCGCTTCTTCCCTGGTCACATGGTTCAAGTGACCCTTCCTGTGGTTGTTGCTGGGATTGAAGTTGTTGCGCTTGGGGGCTGGATTGTTTCCACCATTGTTCGGCTTGGGTGCCGAGTCTCTTGGCTTCGGGCACTGTTTAGCATAATGCCCTTGTTGACCACAAGCATAGCAGGTGACCCCTGGACGGTATGTGAACTCCTTGTCTCTGGCATGAAATTGTCCGACGGGTCTTGGCTCAGTAGTCGTGGATCTCCTCGTGTCTGTCCTTGGGACCTCAGTCTTGCCTCGGTTGCTGCGGGCAAGAGTCGTCTTGTCCCTCTTCCGCTTGCGGATATCTTCCAGACTACGGCGCTCATTCTCCAGGGTGATGGCCTTGTCCACCAGCGTCTTAAAATCCGGAAAGGTGTGTACAATCAGTTGGCATCTTAATGCTGGTGCCAGGCCGTCCAGGAATTTTTCCATCTTCTTGTTTTCTGTCATGTGCTCGTCGTAGGCATAACGAGACAGTTGGGTAAACTGGCCGTTGTATTCTGTGACGGTCATGCCTCTTTGCTTCAGGTCATCAAACTCTCTCTTCTTGATCTTTAGGATGCTCCTGGGAATGTGTGCCCCACGGAAGCCTTCCTTGAATTCTTCCCAGGTGATGTTGTGTTCCCTGGGGTGCATGTGTAGGAAGTTTTCCCACCATGCTGCGGCTGCTCCAGTAAGGTAGTGTGGTGCATAAAGCACCTTCTCATGATCTGAGCATTGAGCGATAATTAGTTTCCTTTCAATCTCGTGAAGCCAATCATCGGCTTCCAGTGGCCTGTCGGTGTGAGCAAATGTTGAGGGGCGAGTCTTCTGTAACTCAGATAATTTGGAATGTGGTTGATAGGGTTCACGGTGGTTTCCCATATTGATGACATGGTTCATCATCTCCTGGTGCTGTTGCTGGCTTTGCTCGAAGAGACGGCATACTTGAGATAGTGCCGCTTCGCTGTCCTGTTGGCTGGACTGACCCCGAGTGAAATTGTTGCTGGTCTGTGTTCCGTAAACCTCTTCTGGCTGATTGGGCATAGAGCGAGTCCAAGGGCGAGACATTTTTCCAGTCTGGGGTATCATTTGCAAAACCCATGAGAAAAACCGTGTAGCGCAGGGAAACCCTTGCAAAGGCAATAATCGAAAAGGCTTCAAGGTTTTCAAGAAACACAAATGATTTTCACGGAGAAGAAGTGCTTAACACAAATCTTACATGCGAAAGCAAACACAGGATACAGCACTCAGGTTGTGCGTACACAATCCTGACATGTTATTAAAAGCTAGCGTACTACTCCGGAAGGCAGCAAATACACCAACACAAACTTCCAGAAAAGTTCCAGGGTTTTAACTGAGAAAACAGAAAACGCTTCGGCTGGGAATGCGCAAGCGCAAAGGGGAAAACGTATTTTGCCCGAAGGCGCCAACAGAAAACGGTTCGGGGAAAATAAAACAGAGGCTGACACGCGGGGCCCGCATGTCAGGTTTGAAAAGGCTCGCCGGCGCCCGAAGACGGCGATGGACGCCGGCGTCGAACCACGGCGAGTTAGGAGAAACGGAGGGTACCAAGAGCTTCAGTGTCTTCTTCCGCGTCGGTGGGTGGTGGACTCGTCCAACGGGGAGCACCACATCGACGGCGACACTATCTCCGGCGGACGGCGGTTCGGGTGAGGATGGGGAACTCCGGTGGAGGGCTGCAAGCTTCAAATTGAAGTGCGGGTCAGAACGAGGGATGCAAGGTGAGGCTACTGGCACGAGAATGGAGGCTGCGGAGCACACACGGGGGCGAATCGGGCTAGATCCCGTGGTGGGTCGCGGCGGCCGGAGTTGAGGAAGGAGACCTCCTCGGGGCTCTTCCAGTGGCTAGGCGTGCTCTAGGGGAAGTGTAGGGCTGGTGGGTGCTCGAGTTGAAGCTCGGGGCCCCTATTTATAGGCAGATCGACGGGGTGGCCGTGAACGGAGAATCTCCGGCGAGCGATTACGGCGGAGCATTGGGTTGGCAGGGGGTTTGAGCGGTCGAGCAGCATCAGTGGATGTTACTGGACTCGATTTGCAGCTGAACGGGGTTGGTCTTGGCGTAATGGCGTCGGTCCACGGTGAGGTGACCGCACGGGCTCAACGGCGGCAGAGAGCGCGCTCCGCGCCCTGCGGTTCACGATGAGAGCGGCAGCACATTCGGGGGAGTGGAAGGCCACGCGGCGGGCTCCGGTGGTTTGGGCGGCGCTGGGTGGCGTCGTCGGCGCCGTGTCTCCCGCTGGCGCCCGCAAAGCCGCCGCCGGCGTCGGTCACGGGGCGGCGCACCTTCTGCTGCTCGTCGCCGACGCCCGCAAGATGCCAGGCACTCGTGCGGTGCAGGAACAAGAGGGCGAGGACGAGGAGCAAGGCGACGCGATGGCACTGGCGAGATCGATGCCCGTCTCTGAAGAAAACGACAGTGAGCACTGACTGAACTCTGAAGTTAACTGAACTTGACAGTGACCATGCACTGCAGGTGTTCGACAGAAGGATTTGGTAAAGAGATAAATTTTTCTGGAGCTGTAACTTGGTGAGACGATCACTCAAAGCACCCAGGGGCTGCCTGAATTTACTTGGAATTTTTGGAGAAGGTTTTGAATGAATTTCACCAAATTTGGCAAATCTGGTCCAAACTTGCAGCTGATGTAGTTTGAAAATTTTGAACTGGAGACCAGTGGATCTTCATGGTTCTAGGTTGAGGGTTCAAAGGACTAGGAGGGGAAAGAAGTTTGGGGCCAAAAATCAAAACAGAAAAAGGGGTTCCTTTGTAAATCTCCAAGAGGTACAATAGAAGGCAGAAAATATTTGAATGAAATTTGAATGGAAATAAATACATGGGGAGGTTCAACTTGCTGGATTTGATGCAAATCATGATCCAGAGGTGAGGGAAGGGTTAGGAGAGAGGATTTGCACTTATGTCATGGCAAGAAGGAATAGTTGAAAGTGGCCAAGTACTTTCCAAAAGCCATAGTGCAAATTCAAGAAAAGGTTTTCAAAAGTTGTTCTCTCAAATGAAAAACATTTTGTCTTGAGCCCAAATGAAGAGCAAGAACTCCCCAGGTCAAAGGCAGATCTTGGGTGAATTCAAATAAAAAATTTGCCATAAAGAAAAATATTTGAGAGTGAGAGTTCTCTTGAAGAAATTTTTTAAATCACTCCCTTCAAGTCAAATAAAATCTTTTTGAAAAATTCAATAGAAACTTGGCTGTCACACGTTTCCCGTAACTCTCTCACGCACCACTCTGTCGTCTCGGAGCTCTTCCCCCTCTCTCTCAAACACTCTATCTATTTGGGTCACACATACACATGCATATCTCACTCGCACTCGATAGGCCCATCTAAAACTCTATCTCTCTCCCTCGTTCTCTCTCCATCTCACACGCAGACACACACAATCTCATGCCTAGCTAGCCAAGTATGATGGTATCTCACTCAATTGTAGGCACACGCAGTCCCCCCTATATGTATATGACTAGCTAATCTTAGTCTCCATCACAAACATGTGCATGGTCTATCTCGATTTCTCTCGGGGCATCTTTCTATCGCGCACGCACCTCCCTTGATCTCCCACCCATATAGTCCCCTCACGATCTCGAGGGGGTCTCTCTATCAAAAACAGACCCTCTCGCCCTCCCCATGCGTCCATGTTCTCCATGTGTCCCTCTCGACCTTTGTTCCTTGTTGGCCAGACCTCTATTGGACATGTGCTATAGGGGTGTCTCTCTCCGTTGCAAACAATCACACACTAGCTATCTTCGTGTATCTCCTCGCCTCGCTTTTCTATCTCGGAGATGCATGCGTGATATGTTCTCCTAAGAAACGAAAAACACACACTCTCTCTAATTTAACGTTTGTTGTCACTTTGTCTTTCACACACATACTCTTTTTGCACACTTACTCATTCTCCTTCACACGCACTTGATCCCTCTCGACTTAGGCACTCTCCTCGGTCCATAGCATATTGATTTATTGAAAAGTCAAACATCACAAATTTGACCATGTACGTGGAGAAAAACAGTTACATCTGGAATGGAAAACATATACCATTAGATTCACCCTGAGATGTAGTTTCGTATGATGTATCTTTGGTATTGAAGATATAAATAACATTTGTGTAAACCTGATCAAAGTTTCCAAAGTTTGACTTCTAAAAAAATTACATGCACTGCATTATCGAGCGGATGGAATATCTCTTTCCCCCTCTCAGCTATCTGACGCACCACTCAGCCTTATCGGGGCTCCTCAATCTCTCTCAAATTTTATATCTCCCTGGTTCACACATACACATGTCTCTCTCACGCTATACATATAGACCCATCCAACACTCCCCGCCCTTGTTCTCTCTCTATGTGACATGCACCCCCCTAATAAGTACCATAATCCCTCACTCCAACATAGGCGCAAGCACTCCCCTCTAAGTATGATTATCTCTCAGTAGCCATCAGGAACACACATATTGTCTCCTTCCATCCATATGTCTATCTCGATATCTCTCGGGGTATCTTCTATCGCGCACACACCTTGTCACTCGATCTCCCACCCATGTAGTCCCATCACGATCTCCAGGGGATCTCTCTATGACAAACATACACTCTCTCCTCCCCATGTCTGCATTTTCTCCGTACGTCTCTCTCGACCTCTCTCCCTTGTTTGCCAGACTCCTCTTGACCACGTGATAGGGGTCTTGCTCTCTTGGTTGCAAACAACCACACACTATCTTCTCACCTTGCTTCCGTTGTCGAAGATGCATGTGTGATATGTTTGCGTAAGACACACGTTTTTTCTCAACTTTTATCGAGTGTTGTCCATGTCTCTTTCACACACGCACACACACTTTTTTCACTCACTCTTTCTATTTCACTCTCTCTCTCTCTCTCTAGTTAGGGACTCTCTCACGTCCATAAGCATATGGATGTTTTGAAAAGTCAAACCTCAGAAAAGTTTGACCAGGTATATGTGGAGAAAAACATTTACATCTAGAAAGATCATTAGATTCAGTACAACATGTACTTACTTCATACTATCATTTATCTTTGGTGTTGTAGATATAAGTAATTTCTTTATAACCTTGGTCGAAGTTTCAAAAGTTTGACTTTTGAAAAAATGTTGGAACTACAATATCGAACGGAGGGAGTAGCTCTCTCTCTCTCTGCTATCTCTCACGGGCCTCCCCTCCCACACGAACACTCTATACCGATGGATTATACGCTCACTGTGTTAGCGTATAGCTCCGTATATTGTTTAGTTGACTGGTCAACCAGTCCACATGCTACCTTGTCAGCTCGTGTTCTGTATCTTCGTGTGCTGGCCCATGTGGCAGTGGGTGAAAATAAGTAAACTAGAGGCCCATCTGACACGCAGTGAAGTAAACAAAGTTGAAACCAATCGGG
Source organism: Triticum aestivum (assembly GCF_018294505.1). Taxonomy (NCBI): domain Eukaryota; kingdom Viridiplantae; phylum Streptophyta; class Magnoliopsida; order Poales; family Poaceae; genus Triticum; species Triticum aestivum. The sequence continues at coordinate 360,184,423 of NC_057796.1, forward strand.
GTAGCACCCCGCACGCTAGTAAATTGAGGGCGCCTTGAGGACACACTTCTTCCGCGTGGAGGATGCACTCGCGCACAATTCACCACTGCACGGCGGCATGCACAGAAGGACGCACTCGCGCACACCCAGCAGACAACACACACCAGCACACGTGTACACCAGCGTCGCCGCCGGTTGATATGGATGGCGAGGCAGCCATAAAGCGGAGGCGGCTCAAGCCAAAACCGCATCCGGCGAGCCTGGACTTTATCAGCAGCCTCCCCGATGACATGCTACTCGTCATCATCGGCCTCCTCCCCACCAGATCTGCAGTGCGGACCGCCCTGCTCTCCCGGCGGTGGCGCCCCCTCTGGCACCGCGTCCCCCTCAATCTCACCATCGACAGCTGCCTCTGCGACGGGATTGCAAACGCATCGCTGCAGTCTCCAAGATCCTTTCATCGCACCCTGGGCCAGCCAGACACCTTGACATCCGCATGTTCAGTACCAGCTGCAAGGTCCAACCCAAGTTCGATGAGTGGTTCTTATCCCCCGCCCTAGATCAGCTCGAGGAGCTCAGCTTTGAAGCTAGACGATGTCGCTCTCTGCCGCCGTCCGCGCTCTGCCTCGCGCCAACACTGCGCCGCGCCAGCTTCAACTCCTGCTATCTTCCTCAGATTAATGTCGCGCCCGCCCTTCTTCTCCCTCAATTCAAGCAGCTCGACCTCTTCGACGTTGTCATCTCGAACAAGGCTATGGAGCACCTGCTCCGTAGCTGTACTGTGCTCGAGTACCTTCGTCTTGAGCAGATCCACGGGTTCATTAGCCTCCACATCGCCTTGATGAATCTTTGATGGATTTATGTGTCTTGCTGGCCCCATGACAAGACATCAATTGGGAAGAGATCACTCCAGCTGTTCCACGTTATGGTCATTGAGAATGCGCCTTTCCTTGAGAGATTACTTGTATCGGATCTAGAAGGTCCAAGAAAAATCAGGGTCATTGAGGCGCCGAAATTGACAGCGTTGGTGCACTCGTCTGCCAAATTCTCCGAACTCTTTATTGGATCCGTAATCGTTCAGGTACAGCACTCATCATCTTCTCCGTCTTCTTGAAATTCACATTTTTTAATTTCTTCTTGATGTATTTACGACCGTCTTCCAGAAAATGATTCCCACAAGCTTGACCCAGTCTATGCGCACAGTGAAGATCTTGGCAATAAAATCTATCGGCCCCAATCTGGATCAAGTTGTTGGATTCCTTACATGCTTTCCGTGCACAGAGAAGCTACTCATCGAGGTGAAACTTCTTTCCTATTAGTAAACGGTAATCACAAAGTAGCTCAAATTTTTCGTAATTTTCCAAAATTACGATGACAAGTGTAGTGTTCAAAACTGCATCTACGCACTGCACCGAAAGAAATGTTTTTAGTATTTTTTCTCACGTGATCACCTGCATCGTTTTTTTGTTGTACTACTATAGTAGCCTAGGCTAGTCATAGTGGAAAGTAACTTAGACTACTCTAGTAACTCTATGGTTACCCTAAGAGCAAGTACTACCTCCGTCCTGGTTTACTCTTCCTATTTTGTAGTATCAAAATTTGACCATAGATTTAACTAACAAAATGTTAATGCATGTCACTAAGAACTATATCGTTGGATTCATATTTGAACATAATTTCAAATGGTGTAATTTTTAGTGACATGCATTGGCATTTTCTTACATAAATATATGGTCAAAATTTTATACTAAATAAGAGGTAGTACAAAAGTGGGCTATAACGGCCCTCCACTATGTAGGCCAAAACACGTGCCAAATTCACTTGTGATACATTTGGCATCGATGCCCCTCTATTGCTCACCTGGTGCCCCAATCTGGATCACCTACTTTGCTCCGGTGCCAAATTAACTCACGCAATGAAAAAACACTTGCGTGGGAGAGAGAGAGGACTGAGGCAATAAAAAAACACTTGTTTGGGAGAGTGAGAGGCTGGTGTAGTTGGTTTGATTGATTTGTTTATACATGTGGGTTTGTGTGCACAGCGGTGCCAACTCTCTCACATCGCGAGAGCGGTGCCAAAATCTTTTGATTTGACACCGATGCGTATTAAGGCATCGGCCACATAGTGGAAGGCAACAAATGCCCAAGCTCTTCACGTACTCCTAGGTAAATGAGAGGAAAGAGAAAGAGATAGAGAGTGAAAAAATATCACTAGCCAGCCAACCCTATCGTATGAGCGAATGGCATTGGTACCTCTTGATGACACGGCAATCTTATACAACCAGCTGCTCTAATATGTTCTCTTCTTTTGCCGATAAAAAAAGACCCGAAAGTGAAAAATGTGCTGCACTATAACAATCTCATCGAATGCCTTGATCTCCATCTTACAGAAATTGATTTGATCGACTACCGAGGTAGCACATCTAAGATTTAATTGGCCAGGTTCTTTGTTCTTGAGGCAAGTGTGCTCAAGGTAATGAGGTTTGGCGGTCTCTGGCGCAACAATGAATGGCGTGCTGATCACCGAAGTGTCTAAGCCTAAATGACAAAGTCTCCGCAGAAGCTGAATTTGTTTTTGAAACACCAAGTGGCCAGAGACTTGAAAACTTCTTTGCCCATTAGTGACTTGTCAGGGCGGTGGATTTTAGTTTGTACGATAATGCTGCATCCACCTAAAGTAACGAAAGTTCTTACGTAAACTCCTAACATATGTAATATCAGTTTGAAACTTTTAATATTGTCGTGTCCTATTCCTGCGTTTTCAAAATCCTGTGAATCAAACAGGTCCTGAGTTGGTGATGATGTTGTGCCTTCCATCTTTCACCAATAGCCGTTGGATCTAGATCTGACGCATACAAACCAAACTTCTCCAGTTTTGCAAAAAGATGCCCGCACTTGTTCCCTATTTACAAACAGCTCCTTGTCCCTCACAATCAGCCTTATATCCTCCCCACCACATCTAGAAGGCCATGGAAAAATCTGGCGCGATGGCCGCTGCCGGCGCCGTCCACCACCCAATCTTGGTGTTCCGTGCAATGCACGGGAAATTATGTTGAACACGGCTAGTTGTAAGCAGGCTAGGTCTACAGCCATGATGATAGTGACTGCAGACGGTGAGGCTGACTATGGTATGCCGAACACAGCGCCTATACTCAGGTGTCATCTCCGGCGTAGGGTCTTGTCACTTCACTGTGAGGAGGAACATGTAATAATTTGACCAACGGGTAGTACAGTGCTACTACATTGGTAGTACTACTACTTCTAGTACTAGCACCACCGTCTGGATTCAGTAGTACTACCACGTCCATCTGGATTTAGTATTTGACTAGCAATATCTAGTAATGCATGTCACAAAAAATGTACTAATCCCTCTGTAAATAAATACATGGTGTATTGTTTTATTCCTATCAGCGAGATAACTTAATGCCTTTTTGCTACTTAATAGGATTACATGCAATGAACTAACCACTGCATGTGATGTTTGGTAGTCTCAAGTAATTGAAAGCATGCACGGGCACGGAGGGGGACGCGGCTTCATTGACTTACTGCACCTGCCTTTGGGTGTATGACACGTGGGCCCAACGGGTGGCTAGCCAACCTGTCATACAGCCAAAGGCAGGTGCAGTAGAGGGGCGAGGAGTAGATGGCCAACACGCATGTGAATTCAACGCAGTTTGTGCTTCTCATATAAAGGCTCCTGCCAGTCCAATCTACGAAATCCTACGCACCTACGCACCCAAGGGCAAGAGTGATCACTCCAATCGCAAGATCAGTTGACTAGAAGCTAGACCCATGGAGGCGATGAGCGCGAGCATCAGCCGGCTATGCCAGATGGTCCACGACGCCGTCCTGCGGCCCGGCACCAAGGAACGTCTCCAGGTAGTGCTTGAGGCCGCCAGTGCGAGGGGCCGCTTGGACAACAGCTTCGTCTCCTTGTTCGACGAGGTCCTCGTCGGCTTCCTCGACAAGTTCACCGTCGTCAAGAAGCTCGTGGACGACCGTGACGTACGCCTCCAGCCCACGCGCCCAGGCTCTGCGATGCCTGCCACCCTCAATGGCCTCTGTGGAGACAACCTCTTCGACGCACTGGTGGCCCTGCGACTGCCCGCCATCACGCCGGAGAATGTCCACCTCGAGGTCGCGCTCGCCGCGCAGCGCCTGGCGCAGCAAGACACCATTGACATAATCACCCACGTCTACGTGCAAATCATCCACAAGGACTACTACATGCAAGAGGAGGACAATAGGACGCTGGCCTTCTTGGACCGCAGGGCAACCTTGGACGACATTGTTCAGAAGCACGTTGAGCTTCCCGCCAACGCCGCTGCTCCTCACACGTCGGTTGGTGACCCGGTGCACTAGGGCGTGAGGATGTCGTTGATGGATCCATATGTATCTTTATCTTTCCGTCAAATCCATGTAGTAGTATATGGTACTACTAGTAATTATCTTACCTTTTGCATCAACTTCATAACTTTCCTATGTACTCCATGCATGAACCGTGCCAGAACCAAACTTCTCATTACTCTAGGGAAAATCGTTTATCTATCGGTCGCGCCATGGAGCAGAAACAAATTTTACAAGTTACAAGTTCAAAAGGAAAAGCCTACCGTGTTTGCGTCGCACCCTCACACGGTTGGTCCGGCACGCCGCTCAAGGGGGAATGCGTGCTGTGTTGCATTTTCACTTACAAGTGGGACCGCAGTTGAGCAAACCGACTATCGGCAAACCCCCACCCCGCCCACCACGCGATGGCTGAGAAAACAGGAGGGAGAAGAGATGGCTGTAGCACGGACTCCAAGAAAATTGGTGTCGGATCAGACTCGTTTGGGTGGCGTGTGCCGTACTGCTAGACATGAATGCTAGTTATGGCCCATGCCACCCCACTATATCAAGGTGCTGGTTAAGTAGAACAAATTTCCTGGAGTCCGTGCTCAGCCCTCCTCTATCTCTCTTCTCAGCCAGCCAGCAGACGCACGGAGCCCATCGTCTGTTTGCTCATATGCGGTCCCACATGTCAGTGAAAACGCAAGAGGACCCACTGAACCTGCACATCTTTCACCTCGACGTGCTGGTGATGAAAAAAAATCCCATAAAGATCTTCGGTGGCCGCTTTTGGAGTTACTCAAGAGTAGTAAGATTCTATTTACAGTTTAACCCAAGATGCACATCACGTGGCTTCAACTACCACTCTATTTTCTTGCATGACACGACCTGGATGCTGGATGTCCCATGTGTCGGCAAAAGGAGGAAGAACTCGACCAAATCTTCGGTTGTGCTCTCGGATTAGACTAGTTGTGCTAACTTAAAATTTTATTGTGTAGAATGGATGCAAGTTTTGGTATTGGGAAGAAGAGTACAACGATATATTGATAGAGCGCAATTTAGTAGATGTTCTAGCACTTTTAGCTAGCATAGAGGCTACAGATGAGACTAGTGCACTGGTTGATAGAATAGAGGCTAGACACGTCTACTTCTTTACACTCGAAGAAGAAAGAAGCATGCAGGATCGAGCCTCCGCAAATCAACAATGAATGTATCGAGAAGGCACTAATCCAACTTACAGGAGCAGTTATGGAAGTTGGATATCTTCTAAAATGTATTCTTGTGGTTCTTGTTTTTCTAGTCAAAATTTTGGTGATGTATTTCCATGTACCAAAAAATCAATGATGAAAAAAAGATATGTGTTTGCAAAGAAAAATGTACGCGGCAGGGATGCGTCCGCGCGTTCGGCGCATGGCTACCGCATCCGAGAAATGGCCCGGACACGACCCCATTGCCCTACCCAAACAGACAGAATCTGGGCAAAACGGAGGTCCATTTGGGGTCGTGCATTGGAGTTGGCCTTACAAGTGGGACCGCAGTTGAGGAAACCGACTATCGGCAAACCCCCACCTCGCCTGCCGCGTGATGGCTGAGTTAGAGAAATGACGAGGGTGAAGAGATTGCTGTAGCACGGACCCCAAGAAATATGGTGTCGGATGGAAGTCGTGCTGGTGGCGTTTGCCGTACTCCTCGACGTGAATGCTTGTTCTGGGCCATGCCACCCTACTACTCCTACTACTTATAGTAGTAGTATCGAGGATTCGAGGTGCTGGTTACGTACATCGAACACATTAACATATGGCCCACCTCACACTGTGGCCAAATTTCCTAGAGTCTGTGCTAGGTTAAAAAGTGTTCTTTGTGAGGATGGGTGGCTGGTCTCAAGTTTAAAACTTGTTGTATTACATACGTAGACGTAGAGATAGTGCAGCATGTGAAGCTAGTACAAATATTGTACTATTGTTGATTGGCCTCATCCGATAACCTGTTGCAATGCACGTACAATTATGTATTCAGAAAATATTTTTTTTGCCTCCTCGCAGCACCCAGTCAGAGAAGCGACTCGAAAGCCATTCATAAATTTAGTAAGTTTATCAGAGGCATATCATTTTATTACATACAACAGGTCATCAACCCACAACGACAATGAGGATACATTATAAATACTAATGTTTTCATCACACAACAAATAACAAGCAATGAAATGAACTTCAACTCAACCAATCCTCGGCGTTGGAAACGCTTGCTTTGAACCACAAGCGATTCTCTGGGAAGAGCCAGCTACTGTCAATCTCGAGACCAACACAGGACTGATCATCCAGGCTGAAGCGGCCTACTATATCACGACCAGGGTAGGGAACCACTGCAATGTCCGACGTATAGATACAGTTGCTTCTCATAAATGGTAGTAAAGTTGTTTCAACAGCAGTTGGATCGCCTTTCACCATCATTGGATAGTTTTGTCCAAGGAAGAGCGAGTTTGCTCCAAGACTATCAATACTGTACCAGGGAGAAGGTGTTGGTGCTAGCACACTAGTATCCATCCCGAATACCATGCAACGGGTGTTGGAATAGGTCTGGAGAGTGCGACCATGGGAGACAACACCTGCTCCCTCAGTAGTAACATCAGTAGTGGGCTGTATACAGACAAGAAGTGGTGATCCATTGGAATTAGTTGCCAGCCGCCAGTAAGCATATGGGCCCTGCTCGTGATCATCACCATCGTCATCTCCCCCTTGGTTATAAATTTTTTCAAGTATAGTTGGTGGAATGTTCACAGGACCTTGGAAACACAAGAAGAAGGTTAATTAGTAGAGAAGGGAAACTTGCTAACTCGCATGCATGTGGATGAAACAATTGTAATTATGGTGGAAGACAAACGTACCGAAACTACGAGGATCCCATGCAAAAACAGTGCCACAAGTGGTGGCAGCAAACACAAGACCCTCGTATTCAATTGCATCACAGTACACATCTGTGTATAGAAACTGATTTTTGAGCAATATCCATCCAGTCGAACCACGAAGGACGGCAGCAAACTTGTCGAAGATAGCAACAACTTGATAGTTCTTGTAATTCCAAGAGCGGCTGGGAACTCGAGAAATTGCTATCTTCCATAGACGACAGTCACCATGATCATATTTGAACGTACGTAGATCATCTGTGTGCTCAACCTCAGGGCACTCGGAGATTTTTGGAAGTGGAATCCGCTGACGAGTGTACACATTCACAAGTTCCCACTCGCAATTGTACCCAATATAAACAACCCAATCTCCATTTGCGCCTGCCCAAGCCTTGCCCTCAAGCGATGGCATCTTAACATCATACGTATCATTATCAAGCGGCATCAACTTGCACAAGGCGAGGCTTCCCTCGTCCGCGTCCATGTGAACAGGCTTATAGCAAAGAAGATAAGGGAGATCAAAGTGCTCCTGGACCCTTGGGTTCCTTGTAATGATGTTATTAGTTGATTCGAGAATGGGCTTGAACGAACCTGCCATGCTAGCCGAGGTGATGATGTCGCACCGATCAATGAGTTCCTCCACCACATCATCTTTCAGATCAGGGCAAGAATAACGGGGTCGTTTCCGGCTTGTTCCCTCCATGGAGAAGATGATCGAACAATGGCAGAAGGAAGGGTGAAGGCAAATGGAGGAGGGAGGAAGAGCGTGCGACAACAGTTCCAAATCGAGAGGGAAAGGCGAAGAGTCGATGGACGGTTGCCAGTTTGCCACGGTACACGAAGAGGCGCCCCGGCCTACACGTCCTTTCAAAAATTGTACAAAAGGACTCGCCGTCGTCTCACTGACATGTTGGAACGAGACCACATGTCAACGAAACATGGTGTGTAATTTCTCGTGCAAAATGTTATCTGGCCGCGTTGGCCCGAAGTGCTGCATTATTTCTCGACTTTATTTTTCTAATGGCGTGCCATTCAAATTTGAAGCACGACTAACTGGTACTGTTTGCAGAGAAAATATAAACTACTCTACCACTACTCGACCTCTAGTACTAGTAGTATAAAAAAGATATATAGGTTGGAGCTTCAGAGCTTTCTTGCTAAGGGTTGCCCACTTGCTTCTCACACTATCACCCTCTCTCTAGATCTAAAAAAGATGGCCTCTCTCTCCCTCCTCACCGGTGGTCACAGATCCGCCGGGGAAGAAAAGGACGTGCAGCGTTCACGCACTCATCGTCGGCAAGCGAGGTCACGCACTGACGACAAGGCCGTCCTCTCAGACCTAGCGCCCGCGCGGGATGGCCTCCGTCCCCAAGCTCGCTGTCATAGTGCGTGCGGAGGACGACGACCACGAGCGAAGCCACTTCCCAGCGACCCTCAGGTATGCTACCTCTTTTCGAACCATACCCTTGTTCTATTGCCCCATCTGCCACGTCGCTGCATGTGGATCTTTTTCCATTCCACCATCTTCCCAATTTCATGTCCTCTGCTCTGCTGGTCACGCAGACGAAAACCTTAATTTGCACTATTAAAGGAAACCCTACTTCATGCAGAATAATCCATGTCGTGGTTGAATAAGGAAAGGAAGGGAGACTGTACTGTCCAAGAGAGTAGGCATCGAACCCGCATCTAGGTTGAAAAGGGGAAAATTAGTAGCTAACGAACGAGTCTCATGTCTCTTGGTTGAAGAAGGGTAGAAAGGCATGACAACGCAATAGAGAATGACCAGGTTGATCGGTTTGTTGTCCTCACATAGGAAAAAGGTGGCTAAAGAGAACAAAAATGGGACGTAATCCACATATGCTGCCTGGATATTTGTTGCTCTGGGAAACTGTCGGTATGGAACGACACCTATGGGATCACAAGAAACCCTACTACGGTTGCGGGGCGCGGGGTTGTGAGAAGAGTAGGATCAGCGGTCAGCACAAGGATCGTTTACCCAGGTTCGGGCCGCAAGGATGCATAATACCCTAGTCCTGCTTTGGTGCTGTATTTCGGAGAGTTCTTGAGCTCTCGAACTAGCTATGGTGGATGCGTGGTTTCAAAGAGCCGAATCCTTCTCCAGTACGCCATGGGCCTCCTTTTATAGTCGAAAGGGGCTGCCACAGTGGCACACAGGAGGTGGAAAGGCGTACAGTGCTACGAGCTTATCGCTCGTATTACAGGACAAGACGCATTTAATGCATCGCTTAGGTGTCCCCTTGCTTTATTGGGGACGGGAACGAGGCCCGTCCCGTCCGTCGCCGCTCCTCCTTGCTTCGACACGCGGAGGTGGAAAGGCGTACAGTGCTACGAGCTTATCGCTCGTATTACAGGACAAGACGCATTTAATGCATCGCTTAGGTGTCCCCTTGCTTTATTGGGGACGGGAACGAGGCCCGTCCCGTCCGTCGCCGCTCCTCCTTGCTTCGGCACGCGCCCTGGCTAGCGACGCATGCGGCGCCATGTAGGCAGGCAGGCAGCTGAGGTGGCGCGGTGGCAGGGTCTTCATGAAGATATGCATGCCGCCACGCAGGCGTGTGCTGAGTTGGCCTGGAAGCTGCATGTTGCCACGCAGGTGCCTACCCAGCTGGTTTGGGCTGGCAGCTGCATGCGAACGGCGGTGGAGACTTGGCTGGTGCGGGCCTGGAGGTGGCCCTGCTGGCGCCCTTGGCGAGGGCCTTGCTGGGTGGCCCGGCAAGGGCCTCGCCGTGGCATTCTACTGTCCCCGGCAAGGATCTTGCCGGGGGTCTTGTGGCTCCCCTCGGCAAGGATCTTGCCGAGGATCGTTGTCTTTTAATCCTCAATTGATCTTGAATATTCCTTGTCTTCACAAAGATCTGCATGCCACCATGGAGGTGCCTCCCGAGCCCTAGCCCAACGTGGTTGATGGTGTTGGAGACCGTGGGCTCAAGGGTGGTGCGCTCCGCTGGTGTTGGACGAGCCGCCCCGAAAAGGGCCTTGCCGGGGGAACCTGCTTCGTCTCTCTGCTCTTTTGTGGCCTCGGCCTTGACGTTGCTCTGGCTGTCTTGGGCTTCGGTTTTACCTCAGTTCACCTCCCCTGTTCTGCTTGGTGCGGCCGTGGGCGCGGCTCCGACTGTCCGTGCACAGGTAAAGGGGTACAAAGGTGCGCCCCTTCTTTTGTACACCAACAGGAGCCCCCGGGCCTGGGCCACACATAAGCGCGACACGTTGTTGGGCCAGGCCCAAAACGGTGCGCGGGCAGGACGGGCGGTTTCTACCGTGGTAATTTTCCATCAGCTGCGCTTCCCCATGACCCGTGTTGAATGCGCGACGTGGAGGGGTCCGCGTGACGTGGGCGGCATGCGTGGGGCGGTTCCCGCATGCATGCATGCGTCACATCGTGGAGGAATCCTCATTTACTGGATGGACTCAGGTCGCGGTCCTTAAGGCGCCCACCACCCCTGATCACGGGGCGGGGAACGGTCGCCTCACCCATCCTTTCGACCCTGCACGCTCGCCACGCGTCCTTCATGCAGGTGGTGAGCTGTGGAGGCGGGAAACCGGGTTGTCGCTGGTTGGGGCAGCGGGTCGGTCCCGATTCCCTGCGCCCCCGATGGCTGGATTGGCTGAGCGGGGCAGCTGGGTCTCGACCCCGCCCCTTTGTAAAGAGGGGGAGAGAGAGGGCACCACCCCACATTCTTCAGTATCCATCCCCCTTCATCTTTGCTTCTTTCTTCCATCTGCTATGGCCAGAGGAGGTGCTGGGCCTTCGACGGTGGCAGCAAGGGTCGCTGCTCGTCAGCGCGTTCCTCCTTCCCACGGGCCCGTGGCGGCGGAGCCAGCCACAAGAGGAAGGGGGAGGGGGCATGGCCGAGGTCGCCCCGGCGGTCGGGGGAGAGGGGGACGAGGTGGCGTGGCAGCAGTGCCTCTGCCAGCGATGCCTCCCGCGATGGAGGGCCACATCAGGGACCGGCCCCGCGAGTTCTTCATCAGGCTGCGCCGGCCACCGCGTCGTCGTCTCCGTCTCCCGACCCCCTTTGCTGTGGAGATGGAGCTCGATCCGCCCCAAACCCTCAGATTGCACATGAGGGGCTGCGGGACCGACGGTACGCGGGTCGACATCGACTTCCCCGCTCTGCATGTTATGTATCTCCGTCGTGGATGGAAGACATTTGCTCGCATCCATAGCCTGACGGTGGGGCTCGTCCTCTACTTCAAATTAATGGAGGGCAGCCTTCTCTCCGTCAAGGTCTTCGGAGATCTTGGAACTCGCCTGAAGTGCTGCGTGGAGAGCTCCGCCGATGATGAAGATTCCTCCTCGAGTGAGAGTGACGAGGAGGACAGCGACAGCGATGACGAGGGTAATAGGCGGGAGGATGGAGGGTCCGACTAGGTGTCGGACCCGCCGTCCCGGGGCGGCGTCGGCAGCAGCAGCATCTACAGCGAGCCCCTTGAACTTCTCAGGGTTGCCTCCTTGGGCGACTGGCGTAGGAGGACCGGAGAAAGCGAAGAAGGCGGGTGGCGGGCTGTCAAGTCGGAGTACACGGGCACCGACGCCTTCGTCGCGTATTGCTAGTCCTACCGCCTCGTCTTCCAGCTCTTCTCCCGTCATCATCATCACCAGCCTCTCTCCGGGATGGCCACCGAGATGTTCTCCTGGTGCCTTCTTGTACTCGTGCATTGCCTAGGCGCTTCTTTCGCCCTCCCGCTGTCTTGCTTCACCTTCTAAGGAGAGGGACAAGAAAGGGATTACGGGCACCTTATCTATTTTTAGTTTGTAAGCCTGCGGGCACTTGTTAATTTTTAGACTTGTAATCCCCTTGCTCATGTTTTTCATTCCGTAGGAACTGCACCTGTATGGGACGTTTTTAATGAAAAAGGGTGTTTGCCGGGTTTTTTGTGCGTGAGCGAGGCCCATGCCAAGGACGAATCCTTGTTATTTTCAGGATAAACATTGTCGCCCGTCAACAGGCCTTGCCGTTCCCCCACTTCAGCCAACCATTCTCACGCTCTCGGCAGAGGCAGGGGCGAAGCAGAGTTAGGCCCCTCGTCTGTTTCTCTTGCCACCGCGACTACGACCAAGTTCCGACCCATGGAATAGCTCTTGGGTACAGGAAAAGGGGAGCACGGTGGTTTTAAGAATATAAACGAGGTTTCACATGTCCCAGTTCCATACAGAAATGCATAACAGGGGAATGAAAGACTTATCTGAATTCGCAGCCCATGCGACCTTGGCTTGCCATGGTTGTGCCCTTGTGTCTTCAGCCCCCGGCAATCTTGCCTTGCCGCAGTCAGAGCGTCAGTTCGTTCTCCTTTTCCAAAGTGGCTCAGCAGAAGCGCCCTGGGAACCAAAGAAAACAGAAAAGGCGCACACCCGACCTCTAGGCTAGGGGTTAGTCGCTGCTAAGCACTATCAACCCTAACTGAGGAAGAGACTCAACCTAGCATGCATGCTATAACTTAGGGCACCAGCGCTTCGTTTATTTATGCTCAGGGTATGCGCTTGGCTTTGTACATAGGGTTACATGCCTTGCCGGCAAAGCTTGTACAAAAGGTGGCTTGCCGGGGGGCCCGGCAAGCCGTGCCTTATGGGTAAAACTTGCGAAGATGCTCGATGTTCCAGGAATTACTCACTGGGACAGCATCTTCGGTCTCCAGGCGGACTGCGCCGGGCCTGGTGACTCGTATTACCCGATAAGGGCCTTCCCACTTCGGCGTCAACTTGTTGGTATTCTTGGCCGTCTGAATGCGCCGAAGAACAAGGTCGCCTTCCTCAAAGCTTCGGGCATGAACCTTGCGGCTATGGTAGCGGCGCAAGGCTTGCTCGTAGCATGCTGCTCTCACAGCCGCCCGAAGACGATCTTCCTCAAGGAGCATTGCGTCATCTTGCCGCAACTGCTCTTGCTCAAGCTCATCATAAGCGAGCACTCGAGGTGACTCGTATATGAGTTCCATGGGGAGAACTGCCTCTGCCCCATATACTAGGGCAAAGGGTGTCTGACCGGTGGCTCGATTTGGCGTTGTCCTGATCGACCAAAGAACCGCCGGCAGTTCATCAATCCAGCGCCTTCCGCTCTTGTGTAGCCTGTCAAAGGTCTTCGTTCTCAGGCCTCGCAACACTTCAGCATTCGCCCTCTCCGCTTGGCCGTTGCTCCAGGGGTGTGCCACGGAAGCAAAATAGACCTTGCTGCCGAGGTCTTGAACGTACTGCATGAAGGTGTGGCTCGTGAACTGCGTGCCGTTGTCAGTGATAATTCTGCTTGGCACACCAAAGCGGCAAACCAGTCCCTTGAAGAACTTGACGGCTGACTGTGTTGTCACCTTTCTCACTGCTTCCACTTCCGGCCACTTTGTGAACTTGTCGATTGCAACGTACAAGTACTCAAAGGCCCCGACAGCACGGGGGAAGGGGCCCAGTATATCGAGCCCCCAGAACGAGAATGGCCAGGAGAGAGGGATTGTTTGGAGGGCTTGAGCTGGTTGATGAAGCTTCTTTGAATGGAACTGACATGCTTCACACTTGGTTACTAGTGTCGTCGCATCCTGGAGGGCGGTGGGCCAGAAGAAACCCTGCCGGAACGCCTTGCCGGCAAGGGCCCTCGACCCTATGTGGGAGCCACATATGCCTCCATGTATCTCCGCCAACAGCTCCAGTCCTTCCTCCCCGGGGATGCACTTCAATTTCACACCGTTCGGCCTCCTCCTGTACAGGACGTCATCGACGAACTGGTACAGGGCAGACCGATGGGCTACTTTTTCTGCTTCTTCCTGCTCTTCAGGAAGCTCCCCTGTTTGGAGGAATCGGATGGTATGCTGCACCCATGCCGGAGCCTGGGGCTCGACAGCAAGGTCCAAAGGCATCTCTTCTGCCATAGGAGCGGCTGTCTCCACGGCCAGGGCTTGACGCCCTGCCGGAGCCAGTTGCTCTTGGGCAGGCTCAGTGTGCACGGCAACATCCTTGTCGGCAGCCCCAGGGGGCTCGGCGGGAAAGTACTTGCTGGGACCTAACTTCCTCCGCTTGTTCTGCCCTATTCAAGGTTCGACGAATGGCTGAGTTAACCGGAGCAACAAGGTACCTGGTTCCACAGGTAGCTTGAATGCCGAACGCTTCGACAGGTAATCGGCGATGTCGTTCTCCGCGCGGGGAACGTGCTCCGCTTGGATACCGTCAAAGCGCTCCTCCAGCTTCCTCACTTCATCTACATAGGCCTCCATCAATGGGTGTAACGCCCCGAGACCGATGCTTCAGTTGCCCTTCCATTTATTTTAGTTGTTGACATGTGTTTATTATGTTTGTGCATTATCATAATTCTTTTCCACAATTCTTTTCCCTATGTTGTTACCATGATCATGATGAGTGCCATTGTCGTTTTGCTTCTTGCTTCACGTTCATCTTTTATTATATTGCATTGCGCCATCCTTGCCTTGTTATATGCTTCATGATGTGATGTTGCCTTTGTCATTTATGTTCCATTTGCATCATGATCATCATGGTAGTGTGCATATTTATCGTGTGTATATTTGTGGTGGGCTTGTTATCTTTGTGAACTCCTTCTCCTCATCTCCTTTGCTGCTCCATCTTGCCCTTCCATCTAAACCATCATCAAGTGCAACACCCCATGACTAGCTTCTTCCTTTCAATTCTGACACATTTATTGCAAGTGGCATTTTCCTGTCCCAGTAAAATGTTCACTTATTTTCTGTGAATCTTACACCATGCCTACACCCTCTCTGCCAAATTTCAGATCCTTTGGAGTTGTTTTGGTTGGGTTCAAAAATGGCTCAAGTTTGAATTTTTTTCAAACTTGGATTATTTTTCTACCTCTAAAAATTGCCAAGTCAATTTATTCTAATCCTGCATAATTCCAGAAGTACAAAAATATTGTTACTTCTGTCAAATTCATCCGCTAAACCCCTGGCCATTTCCCTCTTCTATTCTGTGGATTGTTTACTTGCAGAAAGTATTTAAAGCAGGACCTGGGCGCTGCACTTGGGCCTCCTTCGTTCCTTGAGCCCAGCCAGCGCCAGCGTGCCCCTTCTCTCGCTCTCGCTGGTAAATCCTACGTGGATCACCTAGGCGACCCCACCTGTTGGTCTCTCTCTCCTTCACCTTTCTCCTTCCCCTCGTTCTTCCTCCCCACAGTAAATTCAGAGCACATGGCCACCGCGGCGCCCCCGTGGCCGAGCTGTCCATCCGTGCATCTATAAAGTCGCGGCCTCGCGCCCTAGGGTTTCCCTCTTCCCCCTCTCCACGCCACCACAAGGCCTCCGCTTGCTCTCGTTCTTCTTCTTCTTCATGAACAGAGCACCCAAGAGAACACCCCGCCGGCGTCCCTCGTCGTGCTCGCAGCCGGAGGGTGTCAAGCTCGTCTCCGACATGTCCATCTTCTTCCTCGACGTCCACTACATCCGCTCAGGCGTCTTCCCCGCACTAGGTCACCTCCACTACGTCGCCAAGTTCATCGTCATCTTCTCCCCTGCTTCCTGCTACTTCATGGACAGCGCCGGTCGGCGCCTTTCCTCGTCGGCTCCGTTCGTCCCCGAGCACGATCGACACCACCATCCTACCCACCGTGAGCTCCTCACCCTCCTGGCCTTTACTTACCGCTCTTTTTCATCCTCTAGGTCCTGATCCACGCGAGCAGGAGTTCGATCTCCATGAACGCCATGGTAGCAGCTTCGTTACCTCCTCTGCGCGGCCCCTTGCACACGCACCCTCGCATCCGCTGCGCCACCACACGCACCCTGGCACGTTTCTGCACCCCCGCCGGTCCTCTGCAACCACAACAGCTATTGCTATTGGCTCCCGTCACCGGCGATTCCCCGCCCTTGCGGACGCTTCAGTTTTGGTCCTGGTCGCGATGCGCACATGCTATTTGTTCCCCCGATCTCCCTTTGTATCACAAGGAGACAGCTAGCAGTGGCTAGAGTAGTCACTATCCTACTGAGGGGTCTGGGGATCAAATCCTAGGCGCCCCTGTTATTTTCCGTGTTTCTTTTTCATCTTGTTTCTGTCAGGTTCGCTCGGACTATTGGTTCAGTTAGAGTTTGTATGCGATTTGTCTCAAGTGCACTTCTGTTGCTATTGGTTAGACTACCAGGTTTGCACCCGGGTGACCAGAGATCAAATCCCCACGGTTGCTCTTTTTGTTCTGTGATATTTTTTGCTTAGACAGAGTAGCAGCCCTTTTCCTATTTCACATGAAGTCGAGCCCATAGCGGAACACTGGCACTGATCCATCCAACTGGCTAGCGCAGCCACTCCAATTCCAGGAGGTTCAGGGTTCGATCCATGGGTCTCCCGATTTCTTTTTATCCCTGCTTCTCTATTTTAATTCGAGCACACACACACATAGCCGGTTGGGCCCGATTCCACTTCTGGGCCGCTGCACTCTAATGCTTCTGGCGTGTGCATTTTTTTCCTCTGCCTGTGGATTTCGTTATTTTCCAGTGCATTGCATAATTACAGTTTTGCCACTATTTTCTAATGCTCATATCAAAGTACCCATGCATCCAAATGAAACATGGCATACATGCATCATGCTAAGATTTTCATGTTCTTTAACATTATGCAACTTCCATCCATGTTTAAAAATGTTCAAATTGTTGTTTGATTTAATTTGCACAAATGACTTGCTAAAATGGTTTAATTCATATCTAAATAACCGTAGCTCCAAATTTAATAAACTTTATATGTAAATGGGGTAGAAAAATGCATAGATTAACTTGCTGCATTTTATTTGGCTGTTTAACAAAGTTAAAATTGTGTATAGAGCAGAACACTACCAAATTCGAAATATGCATGTGAGGATTTTCCGGAATTGTTGTTTGTTGTTCCGGCCTCCTTTAAACTTGCCTAGATAGGTAGTTTTTATTATGCATCATCTCTTGCCATAACTCTTTAAACCAGACATGCATCATACTTGATTGTGCATCATGCCATGTTTATGTGATGGTTGTTTACCATGTCGTTTGCTTGTTTCCGGTGCTTCTTCTTCTCGATAGTTCTCTTAACTTTGCGATTGTGAGGATTCGTTCGGCTACGTTGCTTCATCTACTTCATGGACTCGTTCTTCTTCCTAGCGGGATTTCAGGCAAGATTGCCGTCACCTTGGATCTCATTACTATCATTGCTATGCTAGTTGTCTCGATGCTATCGCTATATCGCGCTACCTACCACTTGTTTATCAAGCCTCCCAAACTGCCATGAAACCACCTCTAACCTTTTTCACCCTTCCTAGCAAACCGTTGTTTGGCTATGTTACCGCTTTGCTCAGCCCCTCTTATAGCGTTGCTAGTTGCAGGTGAAGTTGAAGATTGCTCCATGTTGGAACATGTTTACGTTGGGATATCACAATATCTCTTATATTTAATTAATGCATCTATATACTTGGTAAAGGGTGGAAGGCTCGGCCTTATGCCTGGTGTTTTGTTTCATTCTTGCCGCCCTAGTTTCCGTCATACCGGTGTTATGTTCCTTGATTTTGCGTTCCTTACGCGGTTGGGTGTTATGGGAACCCCTTGACAGCTCGCTTTGAATAAAACTCCTCCAGCATGGCCCAACCTTGGTTTTACATTTGCCTAACAACCTATTACCCTTCCCTTGGGTCGGCCAACCTGAGGGTCATCTTTATTTTAACCCCCCGGGCCAATGCTTCTCTAAGTGTTGGTCCGAAACGAGCAGACCGCGGGGCCACCTCGGGGAAACTTGAGGGCTGGTTTTACTCGTAGGATGTCTCATCCGGTGTTGCCCTGAGAACGAGATATGTGCAGCTCCTATCGGGATTGTCGGCACATCGGGCGGCTTAGCTGGTCTTGTTTAGCATTGTCAAAATGTCTTGTAACCAGGATTCCGAGACTGATCGGGTCTTCCTGGGAGAAGGAATATCATTCGTTGACCGTGAGAGCTTGTGATGGGCTAAGTTGGGACACCCCTGCAGGGTATAAACTTTCGAGAGCCGTGCCCGTGGTTATGTGGCAGATGGGAATTTGTTAATATCCGGTTGTAATAAACTTGAAGTAAACTTTTTTAAAATACACCAACCGCGTGCGTACCTGTCATTGTCTCTTTTCGAGGAAGTTCTGGAGGAGAACACGATTTGTTTTATGTTTGACGTAAGTAGGAGTTCAGGATCACTGTTGATCATTACTAGTTGGCAACTGTTTGCTTAGCTCCTCTTCTCGCTCTTGTTTCGTAAGTTAGCCACCATAGCTTTGCTTAGTCGTTGCTGCAACCTCACCACTTTACCCCTTCCATACCCATTAAGCTTTGCTAGTCTTGATACCCATGGTAATGGGATTGTTGAGTCCTCGTGGCTCACAGATTACTACAACACGAGTTGCAGGTACAGGTTATGCGATGATCATGACGCGAGAGCGATGTTTACTCATGTTGGAGTTCTTCTTCCTCTTCGTCGATCTTGGGTTAGGTTCCGGGTCGGCAGCCTGGGCTAGCAGGGTGGATATTGTTTGAGTTTCTGTTTGCGTTTCATCCATAGTAGGATGTTGATCTCTTGTGTGATGTTGATGTATTCTTGAGGCGTTTGTGCCTTTTGTATGTATCCCCATATATTATGTAATGTTGATGTAATGATATCCACCTTGCAAAAGCGTGTCAATATGCGGTTCTATCCTTGGTGGGACCTTCGAGTCTCTTTAGGATAGTATCACATATTGGGCGTAACAAGTTGGTATCAGAGCCTCGACCGACCATAGGAGCCCCCTTGATTGATCGTGTAGTTTGGCCGATGTCGAGTCTAGAAGAAAACTTTTTCGGAGTCTAGTTATATCGGAGAGTAGGACTTCTTTTTACTCCTCAGCCCCTTCTTCGCTCTGGTGAGAAATCTTGACGTAGGTGTGTTGAACTACTCCTCTTCCCCTTCAATTTTTTTAAGGATCTCACGATTAGTTTTCGTTCGTTGTCCATCCTATTTTCAATCCGGTGCACTTCTCTTCGAGTGGTTTCGATCCTCGTCATCTTTTGCAAGATCAGTCCTCAGTGCTTTCTCAACCGATGTCGTTTTCCCCGTCCCAAGTTGTTTTCTTTTCCCACCCGCCCACCCTTCTCCTTCTCGGAACCGGAGTCCATAATCGAGTATCCATCCTACTCGTGCGAAGCCTTTGCTTTCTTTCCTCAATCATTTCAATGGTGTCTTCTCTTCAAGTTATTCGTCGGTTCTCCCTTCCAAGTTTCCTTCGTTTTCCCGCCCTCCCACCCCTTTTCTTCCCGGAGCTTGAGTCTCTTTCGGGCATCAATTCCATTCGTGCGGAGCCTCTTCAGTCTTTCCTCAGTTGTCTCAACCGGTGAATTCTCGTTGACTTCATCATTGTTCGTCTCGTTTTTCTTTCCGGTGGATTCAACTCAATTTTCTCGGTTTGATCATATTCTTTTCCTTGTTTCAAATGTTTCCCTTTGATCGTTCTCCTCTCGCCATTTAATCCTTCCGGAGTGCTCAAGACATCTCAGAAGATTCGTGGTTGCCTTCAAAATTATTTCGAGGTTGTCACCTCATTCAAATCTTTCAATCATTCCGGTGCATCATTTCTCATTCAAATGATCCTTTTCCAATGGTGTTTCTTTTTAGTGGGCCCTAACCCATAGGTCTTTCCCAGGATCTTACCCGACTCTTCTAATTTTCCTAGAGTTATTCTCAAACTCTTTTCGAAGTATGACGTAAGTATGGATTTCATCAGTCATATGCCTTCTCCAAGTTCGCTTTCAAATTCTTTCATGTTCGGTTCAACCTTCCCTTTTTTCATTCTCCCGGAGTATCTCAACAATTTTGGTGGTGTTTCCCGTCGTCATTCTCAACATTTGAAGACCGTAGAAGATTTTTTTTCCGCTATTCAGATTCGTGGTTCTAACTTCCTGTTACCCTCTCAAACTGTTTCCAATCGTGTGACTCTTTTCTTACCCATCCGGAGTATCTCAGGAGTTGTCTTCCGTTTCGATCATTCGGAGGCCATCACAGAAGATTCCCTCGCTCCAAGTTTTCAGCTTCATTCGTTCCCATATTTGTGTCGGTGCCTCATTCAAACATTCTTTAATAAGCTTGTGATCTCTTCGTTCTTTTGCATCTTGTTTCACTCAAGTATCTTCGTTCGTTTCTAATTCTTTCCGGCGATTCGTTATCTTCTCTTCGTTCATTTTCAATTCTTATGGTGGTTCGTTCAAGATTTCCATTTCCTCTGTTATCGTATCTATTCATTCGTTTCTTTCCAATCCTACCGGTGGTTCATGAAGACCTATTCTCAAGTTTTCTCTATTTCTCCCCTTAATCTTTTCCAACGTGAATAAGTAGTATGCAAATCCATTGCTTCTCATCAATTTAATTGATGAAGGATAAGCATAACATAATTCTTCTTCTTCTTTCATCAAGTTGATTAATTCCTTCCCTCAGAGATTTTTCATGATGAATAATTTCTCGGTTCTAAGTTGTTCGTCTTTTCTTTTCCTGAATTCCAAGCTTCTTGCTTGTTTCGTCGCGAAGCTCCATCTGTATCATCACAAGGCTTTAATCTTATTCTTTTCATCCTTCAATGCTATCTCATCATCCTTTTGTCATCGGAGCTCTTCATAGTGGTTCATCATGACTTAATTCATTCTTCAAGTGTTCATCAAGATTCTTGTTGGAGCTCAAGTATCTTTTCTTCTTGCGTCTCAAAGTGCAAGTAATTCTCCGTATTCTTGTGAAGTGGAGTTTTGCATTTCTGTGATCTTCTTAGCTATTCAACCATTTCCGTTTGTGGCCGGTTATCACATGATAATTTTGAGATGTTTTCAATAAGTCCACAACAAGCTTATTTTTCCTTCCTTCAGGATGCTTTTGAAACTCAAGTGTGGTAGAAGATGTCATTTTCTTCTTCGTTCTTTTCAGTCATCTCTTTCAATTCTTCCGGAGGCATTGTGTTGTACATCTCGTCAAGTATCGTTCCATCTTCTCAAGTTCATATTCTATTCTTTCCATGTTCATCCAGAGTGCTGCCTAAATTCCTTCTTTATTATTCCTTTTCTATCTTGTTCTAACCGGAGTGGTTACAGAGTCTATCTTATTCCTTGAGCTTTTGATTCTCGTCACATTCGCCGTTCCTCTTGTCCACCCGAGTGCTCTCGACCTTGGTCATATTTTCTCTTGCGCTCTTGGTTACCTCATCCTCTTTTCTTCCGTCTCATTTCTAAGATCTCGGGACGAGATCTTCTGTTAGTGGAGGAGAGTTGTAACGCCCCGAGACCGATGCTTCAGTTGCCCTTCCATTTATTTTAGTTGTTGATGTGTGTTTATTATGTTTCTGCATTATCATAATTCTTTTCCATATTTCTTTTCCCTATGTTGTTGCCATGATCATGATGAGTGCCATTGTCGTTTTGCTTCTTGCTTCATGTTCATCTTTTATTATATTGCATTGCGCCATCCTTGCCTTGTTATATGCTTCATGATGTGATGTTGCCTTTGTCATTTATGTTGCATTTGGATCATGATCATCATTGTAGTGTGCATATTTATCGTGTGTATATTTGTGGTGGGCTTATTATCTTTGTGAACTCCTTCTCCTCTTCTTCTTTGCTGCTCCATCTTGCCCTTCCACCTAAACAATCATCAAGTGCAACACCCCATGACTAGCTTC
This sequence comes from Triticum aestivum, assembly GCF_018294505.1. Lineage (NCBI taxonomy): Eukaryota > Viridiplantae > Streptophyta > Magnoliopsida > Poales > Poaceae > Triticum > Triticum aestivum. The sequence continues at coordinate 360,206,254 of NC_057796.1, forward strand.
TTCCTTTCAATTCTCACACATTTATTGCAAGTGGCATTTTCCTATCCCAGTAAAATGTTCACTTATTTTCTATGAATCTTACACCATGCCTACACCCTCTCTGCCAAATTACAGATCCTTTGGGGTTGTTTTGGTTGGGTTAAAAAATGGCTCAAGTTTGAATTTTTTCAAACTTGGATTATTTTTCTACCTCTAAAAATTGCCAAGTCAATTTATTCTAATCCTGCATAATTCCAGAAGTACAAAAATATTGTTACTTCTTTCAAATTCATCCCCTAAACCCCTGGCCATTTCCCTCTTCTATTCTGTGGATTGTTTACTTGCAGAAAGTATTTAAAGCAGGACCTGGGCGCTGTACTTGGGCCTCCTCCCGTCCTTGAGCCCAGCCAGCGCCAGCGTGCCCCTTCTCTCCCTCTCGTTGGTAAATCCTACGTGGATCACCTAGGCGACCCCACCTGTCGGTCTCTCTCTCCATCACCTTTCTCCTTCCCCTTGTTCTTCCTCCTCACAGTAAATTCAGAGCACATGGCCACCAAGGCGCCCCCGTGGCCGAGCTGTCCATCCGTGCATCTATAAAGCCGCAGCCCCACGCCCTAGGGTTTCCCTCTTGCCCCTCTCCCCGCCGCCACAAGGTCTCCGCTTCCTCTCGTTCTTCTTCTTCATGAACAAACAAACCCCGCCGGCGTCCCTCGTCGTGCTCGCAGCCGGAGGGCGTCAAGCTCATCTCCGACATGTCCATCTTCTTCCTCGACGTCCACTACGTCCGTTCAAGCATCTTCCCCGCACTAGGTCACCTCCACTATGTCTCCAATTTCATCGTCATCTTCTCCCCTGCTTCCTTCTACTTCATGGACAGCGCCGGTCGGCGCCTTTCCTCGTCGCCTCCGTTCGTCCCCGAGCACGATCGACACCACCATCCTACCCACCGTGCGCTCCTCACCCTCCTGGCCTTTACCTAGCGCTCTTTTTCATCCTCTAGGTCCTGATCCACACGAGCAGGAGTTCGATCTCCATGAACGCCATGGTAGCAGCTTCATTAGCTCCTCTGCTCGGCACCTTGCACACGCACCCTCGCATCTGCTGCGCCACCACACGCACCATGGCACATTTCTGCACCCCCGCCGGTCCTCTGCAACCATGGCAGTTATTGCTGTTGGCTCCCGTCGCCGGCGAGTCCCCGCCCTTGCGCACGCTTTAGTTTTGGTCCTGGTCGCGATGCGCACATGCTATTTGTTCCGCCGATCTCCGTTTGTATCACAAGGAGACAGCTAGCAGTGGCTAGAGTAGTCACTATCCTACTGAGGGGTCTGGGGATCAAATCCCAGGCGCCCCTGTTATTTTGTCGTGTTTCTTTTTCATCTTTTTTCTGTCTGGTTCGCTCGGACTGTTGGTTCAGTTAGAGTTTTTATGCGATTTGTCATAAGTGCACTTCTGTTTCTACTGGTTAGACTACCAGGTTTGCACCCGGGTGACCAGAGACCAAATCCCCACGGTTGCTCCATTTGTTCTATAATTTTTTTGCTTACACAGAGTAGCAGCCCTTTTCCTATTTCACATGAAGTCGAGCCCATAGTTGAACACTGGCACTGATCCATCCAACTGGCTAGCGCAGCCACTCCAATTCCAGGAGGTTCAGGGTTCGATCCATGGCTCTCCCGATTTCTTTTTATCCCTGCTTCTGTGTTTTAATTCGAGCACACACACACACATAGCCGGTTGGGCCCGATTCCACTTCTGGGCCGCTGCACTCTAATGCTTCTGGCGTGTGCATTTTTTTCCTCTGCGTGTGGATTTCGTTATTTTCCAGTGCATTGCATAATTACGGTTTTGCCACTATTTTCTAATGCTCATATCTAAGTACCCATGCATCCAAATGAAACATGTCATATATGCATCTTGCTCAGATTTTCATGTTCTTTAACATTATGCAACTTCCATCCATGTTTAAAAATGTTCAAATTGCTATTTGATTTAATTTGCATAAATGACTTTCTAAAATGGTTTAATTCATATCTAAATAACCGTAGCTCCAAATTTAATAAACTTTATATGTAAATGGGGTAGAAAAATGCATAGATTAACTTGCTGTATTTTATTTGGCTGTTTAACAACATTAAAATTGTGTATAGAGCAGAACAGTACCAAATTCGAAATATGCATATGAGGATTTTCCGGAATTGTTATTTGTTGTTCCGGCCTCATTTAAACTTGCCTAGATAGGTAGTTTTATTATGCATCATCTCTTGCCATGAATCTTTAAACCGGACATGCATCATACTTGATTGTGCATCATGCCATGTTTATGTGATGGTTGTTTACCATGTTGTTTGCTTGTTTCCGGTGCTTCTTCTTCTCGATAGTTCTTTTAACGTTGCGATTGTGAGGATTCGTTCGGCTACGTTGCTTCATCTACTTCATGGACTCGTTCTTCTTCCTAGCGGGATTTCAGGCAAGATGACCGTCACCTTGGATCTCATTACTATCATTGCTATGCTAGTTGTCTCGATGCTATCGCTATGTCGCGCTACCAACCACTTGTTTATCAAGCCTCCCAAATTACCATGAAACCACCTCTAACCTTTTTCACCGTCCCTAGCAAACCGTTGTTTGGCTATGTTACCACTTTGCTCAGCCCCTCTTATAGTGTTGCTAGTTATAGGTGAAGTTGAAGATTGCTCCATGTTGGAACATGTTTATGTTGGGATATCACAATATCTCTTATATTTAATTAATGCATCTATATACTTGGTAAAGGGTGGAAGGCTCGACCTTATGCCTGGTGTTTTGTTCCACTCTTGCCGCCCTAGTTTCCGTCATACCGGTGTTATGTTCCTTGATTTTGCGTTCCTTACGCGGTTGGGTGTTATGGGAACCCCTTGACAGTTCGCTTTGAATAAACTCCTCCAGCAAGGCCCAACCTTGGTTTTACATTTGCCTAACAACCTATTACCCTTCCCTTGGGTCGGCCAACCCGAGGGTCATCTTTATTTTAACCCCCCCCGGGCCCATGCTTCTTTAAGTGTTGGTCCGAAACGAGCAGACTGCAGGGCCACCTCGGGGAAACATGAGGGCTGGTTTTACTCGTAGGATGTCTCATCCTGTGTTGCCCTGAGCACGAGATATGTGCAGCTCCTATCGGGATTGTCGGCACATAGGGCGCCTTTGCTGGTCTTGTTTTACCATTGTCGAAATGTCTTGTAACCGGGATTCCGAGACAGATCGGGTCTTCCCGGGAGAAGGAATATCCTTCGTTGACCGTGAGAGCTTGTGATGGGCTAAGTTGGGACACCCCTGCAGGGTATAAACTTTCAAGAGCCGTGCCCGCGGTTATGTGGCAGATGGGAATTTGTTAATATCTGGTTGTAGTAAACTTGAAGTAAACTTTATTAAAATACACCAACCGCGTGCGTACCTGTGATTGTCTCTTTTCGAGGAAGTTCGGGAGGAGAACACGGTTTGTGTTATGTTTGACGTAAGTAGGAGTTCAGGATCACTTCTTGATCATTACTAGTTGGCGACTGTTTGCTTAGCTCCTCTTCTCGCTCTTGTTTCGTAAGTTAGCCACAATAGCTTTGCTTAGTCGTGCTGCAACCTCACCCCTTTACCCCTTCCATACCCATTAAGCGTTGCTAGTCTTGATACCCATGGTAATTGGATGTTGAGTCCTCGTGGCTCACAGATTACTACAACATGAGTTGCAGGTACAGGTTATGCGATGATCATGACGCGAGAGCGATGTTTACCCGTGTTGGAGTTCTTCTTCCTCTTCGTCGATCTTGGGTTAGGTTCCGGTCGGCAGCCTGGGCTAGCAGGGTGGATATTGTTTGAGTTTCTGTTTGTGTTTCATTCATAGTCGGATGTTGATCTCTTGTATGATGTTGATGTATTCTTGGGGCGTTCGTGCCTTTTGTATGTATCCCCATATATTATGTAATGTTGATGTAATGGTATCCACCATGCAAAAGCATGTCAATATGCGGTTCTATCCTTGGTGGGACCTTCGAGTCTCTTTAGGATAGTATCACATATTGGGCGTAAAAATGGGCTCTGGTAATCCTTGTTGACTTGCCAGACGACAAGCTGCGAGTCACCCCTGACGATGAGCTTCTTCACCCCGAGGTCTGCCACGATTCTGAGACCGGCAAGCAGCCCCTCGTACTCAGCAGTGTTGTTTGTGGACATCTCCCTGGGAAAGTGCATCTGGATCACATACTTGAGGTGCTCTCCGGTGGGTGCGACAAGCAGCACACCGGCACCGGCGCCTTGCAGCGAGAAAGCTCCATCAAAGTACATGATCCAGTCGCGATCTACTTCCTTGCCGGGGAGAGCGGTCTCCTGGATTTCTTCGTCGGGCGTTGAGGTCCATTCTGCAATGAACTCCGCCAAGACTCTGCTCTGGATTGTCGAGGTACTTTCAAACTTCAACCCAAAACTTGACAACTCCAGGGCCCGTTCCACAATCCTTCCGGTCGCATCTGGGTTATGCAGTATCCGTTGCAATGGGAGGCAGGTGACGACAGTGATTTTGTGGGCTTGGAAGTAATGACGCAGCTTCCTCGAGGCCATAAGGAGGCCGAAGAGCAATTTCTGCACACCGGAGTACCTCGACCTAGCCCCTTGCAAGAGGGAGCTGACAAAGTAAACCGGGTGCTGCATCATCTTCTTCTTCTGCACCACCTCACTTGACTGCGCGGGCACTGCCTTGGTGGCATCAAACTCTGTCGGGGGCCTTGCCTTGCCGGCACCAGGCCCTGCCGGGGGGATCTTTGGCTTGCCATCCGCTGGTTCTGCCGTCGCCACTGCCTCCTCGTCGACCTCCCTCTATGCCGCCAGTGCGGCGCTAACCACTTGATTCGTCGCCGCCAGATACAGCAGCAATGGCTCTTGTGGTTTAGGCGCAACCAGTATTGGCGTGGAGGAAAGGTATTTCTTCAGATCCTGCAATGCCACCTCGGCTTCTAGGTCCACTCCATTGGGCCTGCCTTCTTCAAGATTTTGAAAAAGGGAAGGGCACGCTCGGTGGACTTGGAGATGAATCGGCTCATGGCGACGGCGCAGCCGGTGAGCTGACGCACATCTTTGATCCGCTTGGGCGCCTCAATCTGCTCAATAGCTTTGATTTTGTCTGGGTTTGCCTCGATCCCGCGCTGCGACACAAAGAATCCGAGAAGCTTGCCGGACGGAATGCCGAAGACACACTTCTCAGGGTTCAGCTTAAGGTTGATCTTGCGCAGGTTGACAAATGTCTCTTCCAGATCTTGCAGAAGAGTTGCCCCGTCTTTGGTTTTGACCACTATGTCATCCATGTATGCTTCCATATTTCTATGGAGCTGGGGTTCCAAACCAATTTGGACTGCTCTTGCAAACGTCGAGCCAGCACTCTTCAACTCAAAAGGCATCCGTAAAAAGCAATACGTACCACATGGGGTGATGAATGCTGTCTTCTCTTCATCCTCTCTTGTCATGAAGATTTGGTGGTAGCCCGAGTAGGCGTCGAGGAATGACAATAGATCACACCCGGCCGTGGAGTCAACAATCTGGTGGATGCGCGGCAACGGGAAGGGGTCCTTAGGACAAGCCTTATTGATATCTATGTAGTCAATACATAGCCTCCACTTCCCATTTGCCTTGCGCACCACTACCGGATTGGCCAAACACGTCGGGTGGAGCACTCCTCTCACCAAACCTGCCGCTTCCAACTTCCTGATGTCCTCTGTGATGAACTCCTGCCTCTCCAGAGCCTGGTTTCTGACCTTCTGCTTGACGGGCCGCGCATGAGGGCAGACAGCTAGGTGGTGCGCAATCACCTTCCTGGGAACACCGGGGATGTCGGATGCCTTCCATGCAAACACGTCGACATTCGCCCGCAGGAAGTTGATGAACGCGCCTTCCTATTTGCTGTCGAGGGTGGAGCCTATGGTGAAGGCCCCTCCCGTGCCATCCTCCCTGACGGACACCTTCTTGGTCTGCGGTGGCTCGGCTCCGGATTTCTTGCTCTTGTCGGTAGAGCTCTCTGGCACATCCTCGACGGTAGCGCAACACTCCGAGGAGGTGCGCTTGCCGGAGTGGGTGTGAGAGGTCTTACCGGGCTTCTTCTTCCCTCCCGGGCCATCAGCGGCAGGAGCAAGTGCCTTGACGCCAGCTGCTGCAACTGCTTCCCAGTAGAGTTGGTCGGCGCAAATCAAGGCGTCCTTCTTGTCGGAGGGGACGGAGATGATGGTCAACGGCCCAGGCATCTTTAGCATGTTGTAGGCGTAGTGTGACACCGCCATGAACTTGGCTATTGCCGGGCGGCCGAGGATTCCGTTGTAGGGCAAGGGGACCTCGGCCACGTCGAAGACGATCATCTCCGTCCTGTAGTTCAACTCTCCTCCAAACGTCACGGGCAGTGTGACCTTCCCCTTCGGCTGGCTCCTCCCCGGATTGAACCCTTGAAACGTGCCCGTTTCCTCGAGGTCTCCATCAGGAATTTGCAGCCTTTTGATCACGACGGGCGAGATCAAGTTCAGGCCGGCCCCGCCATCGACCAACATCTTGTTCACCTTGAGGTTGCGTATCATTGGTGAGACCAACAATGGCAAACACCCGACCGCGGTTGTGCGGTCAGGGTGGTCCTCGGTGTCAAAGATGAGGGGCGTGTTGGACCACTTCAGCGGCTTCTGAGCGTCGAACGACGGCTCCGCTGCTGTAATCTCACGCGCCCACTGCTTGAGCTGGCGGTGAGAAGTATGCAGCGAGGCGCCACCATCGACGCACATGGCCTCCGTAGCCTTCTGGAACTCTTGCTCACGGGACTCGTCGTCCTCGTCGTGATCATCGTCTTCTTGTCTCTTGTCACGACCCCGGGCGGGCCTCTCATGCTGGTTGTCCTTGCCGGGGCGGCTTCCTTGGCCGCCACGCTTCTTGTCGGATCCCTCGGCACCGTCCTGACCTTTCTCCTTGTCCCGCCTTTCGTACTCGGCCTTTTGCTTTTCAGCAAGCTGCTCGACTTGCCGGGAGTTCTGGAGGTCGTGGCCCTTGGTGCAGTGGATCTTGAAGTACTGCTTGCCGGAGCCCCCTGGCTTGTCGGCAGCTGCTAAGGCCCGGCAGGCGGCCCACCCGGCAATCTCCTTGCCGGGGCCGTCTGCCTTGACCTTCTTGGCAGCGCTGGTGTCGTTAGATCCCTCAATGGCAAGTACGGCCTTGCCCTTGCATGACCTGTTGCGACGCTGGCCCTTCTTCGTCGGGGCGGCGGCGTCTTCGTCGGTAGAGTCGGTTTCCATGCCGGCGTCTTCGCCGGGGTACTTCCTTCCCTCTTCAGCCCGGGCGCATCTATCAGCCAGAACGTCGGGTTCGGCTACATCCTTAACCTTTGTCATCGCCAGCTCTTCGTGCATCTTGCGGTTGCGCACGTTCTGATGGAACGCGCTGATCACAGCGGCGGGATGAACGTCGGGGATGTTGTACTGCACCCGACTGAACCTCTGGATTTACTTGCGCAGGGTTTCCCCTTCCTTCTGGGGGATGATATGCAGATCACTGGCCCGGCCATGAGCTTGGTGACCTCCTGTGAAGGCGCCAACGAACTCATGGCACATATCCGACCAAGAAGAAATGGAATCCGCGGGCAAGTGCATCAACCAAGACATAACATTGGGCTTCAGCAGCCTGCATCGCGATGGTGTAGATGCTGAGGAACTCGGATGGATGGGTCTTGCCAGTGTACTTCTCGCTGACGTTGGGCTTGAACGTGCGGTGGGACGACCACTCGAACTGCCGCAGCTCGCAAGTAAAGGCCGGGCAGCCCACCTCATAAGGTAGGCCACTGGAGGCCCCCGGTGATGGGTGCTCCATAGCGGGTCCCGCCCGCTTGTCCGACTGGTGGCGTGTATCACGCCGGCGCTCAATAGTGGTTCGAGCATCTTCGTGAGCTCGTTCTCGAAGAACTTGGCGCTGGTCGCGGCGGGTCCGCGGATCGGAAGACGCTATAGATATGTTATCACAAGCGTCTTCACGATGGGCCGACGCCCGCGGCGGCTGGCGAGGAGGAGGAGAATGCACCGTGACCGCAGAACCCCCGGTCCTCCCAGCGCTGGCATGTGGTGGCTCAGTGGAGCACCGGCCTGAGGGTCCCACCGGTCGCGGATCATCTTTGTTGGCGACGGCGACGAGGCTCCGGATGGTGGCCCTCCACTCGTCGAGCTTCTCCACAGCAGGAGGGAAGTCGAGGAGCAACTGCGCGCGCGCCAAAGCTTCTGCTGGTGTGGGTGGCAGCGATAGCTGCATGGACCATGGCGCGCTTCGACTTCTAACCACGTTAGAAGGAACTCCATCACGACCCAGCGGCTGCGTGCCGTTTTCGTCAGCACTTCGGTGGGCATGCTGAACTCCTTCATCCCGCGGACGACGCACAGGGCTCTTCCCATGGCGGTGCCCAGGGTCACCGGCGTGGTGATGCTGCTCGTCGCGCACACCATGGGAAGGGCGCGCAGTGGTCGCCGGCGTGGGCGTCTTGGAGGTTGCTGCGCCGCCCGCGGGTGGCACAACGACACTCCTGGAGGGCCCCGCGCCGCCTGCGGGGGGCCCAGCCCCATCTTTAGACTTGGTGATGTGCGGCCCATCGCCTGGCACGTGAACGGCGCCGCTCGCCAGGCTCTGACTGCCAGGGCGATGCTGGTGCTCGCGGACCGCGGCTCGGGTTCTGTCCGCGACCGGGCCGCTGCTCGCCCATACTGGCACGGGCCGTTCTGCCCCCGACGAGCCGATCGCCGTGGTCGTCTTCTTCTTGGTAGCCATGGCAATGAAGAAATGCTAGGCTAACTTCTAGACCAGATTATCACAATTGCGCCCCCTACCTGGCATGCCAAAGATGTCGGTGTGGAACGACACCTATGGGATCACAAGAATCCCTACTACGGTTGCCGGGGCGCAGGGTTGTGAGAAGAACAGGATCAGCAGTCAGCACAAGGATCGTTTACCCAGGTTCGGGCCGCAAGGATGCGTAATACCCTAGTCCTGCTTTGGTGGCTGTATTTCGGAGAGTTCTTGAGCTCTCGAACTAGCTATGGTGGATGCGTGGTTTCAAAGAGCCGAATCCTTCTCCAGTACGCCATGGGCTTCCTTTTATATTCGAAAGGGGCTACCACAGTGGCACACAGGAGGTGGAAAGGCGTACAGTGCTACGAGCTTATCGCTCGTATTACAGGACAAGATGCATTTAATGCATCGCTTAGGTGTCCCCTTGCTTTATTGGGGACGGGAACGAGGCCCGTCCCGTCCGTCGCCGCTCCTCCTTGCTTCGACACGCGCCCTGGCTAGCGACGCATGCGGCGCCATGTAGGCAGGCAGGCAGCTGAGGTGGCGCGGTGGTAGGATCTTCACGAAGATCTGCATGCCGCCACACAGGCGTATGCTGAGTTGGCCTGGAAGCTGCATGTTGCCACGCAGGTGCCTGCCTAGCTAGTTGGGCTGGCAGCTACTTGCGAACGGCGGTGGAGACTTGGCTGGTGCGGGCCTGGAGGTGGCCCTGCTGGCGCCCTTGGCGAGGCCTTGCCGGGTGGCCCAGCAAGGGCCTCGCCGTGGCGTGCTGCTGTCCCCGGCAATGATCTTGCCGGGGGTCTTGTGGCTCCCCACGGGAAGGATCTTGCCGAGGATCGTTGTCTTTTAATCCTCATCTGATCTTGAATATTCCTTGTCTTCACAAATATCTGCATGCCACCATGGAGGTGACTCCCGAGCCCTGGCCCAACGTGGTTGATGGTGTTGGAGACCGTGGGCTCAAGGGTGGTGCGCTCCGCTGGTGTTGGACGAGCCGCCCCGACAAGGGCCTTGCCGGGGCCGCGGAGGCTGCCCCGGCAAGGGTCTTGCCGGGGGAACCTGCTTCGTCTCTCTGCTCTTTTGTGGCCTCGGCCTTGGCGTTGCTCTGGCTGTCTTGGGCTTCGGTTTTACCTCGGTTCACCTCCCCTGTTTTGCTTGGTGTGGCCACGGGCGTGGCTCCGACTGTCCGTGCACAGGTAAATGGGTACAAAGGTGCTCCCCTTCTTTTGTACACCGACAGCAACCATACCTCCCTCACCACTCTATGCGACTGTGGAGGTACATCGTACTGGTGCGCCCACTGTCTAAATGGGCCTAGCATGTCCCTTAAACCAAGCACATCCTTATTGTCACTTTTTTGCTCTAAGTATAACGCCAGCAGTCAAGTCAAGCAATGCTACTGCTAAAGTGATGTCACATTTAACTAATGCCGCACTCAATCTAATGCCACCGATATTTTTTTAATGAAAAGGCAGGTCCACTGCTTTTCATTGCGTATAGAAGAAATAAACAGTTACAAAAACAAGATTAGAGAAGGAGGATTGGGGTTAGAGATACATCAGAAGTACATCAGTCTGGTTCTAGGGGGCACTCTACAAGAGCCATTGCATGCTTACGCCCAACGTCAACCCAGTCCTTTGCTTCGACCTGAATCTTCAGAAACAGTTGCGTGGGGCGACAAGAAATATTTCTGAATGTTCTAACATTTCTTTCTTTCCAGAGGTTCCACCAAACCAGGGCCAAAATTGATCTCCAAGATTTGGCTCTTTCCGTTCCCATGGAAGCATTTGTTCGCTGCCACCAGCTAACTAGGGAATCGTCATGAATTGCCGCCATAGCCGGGCTCATGTTCAGCTTGCAGAGTGTCAGGTGCCAAACTTCCTTCGCAAAAGAGCAAGAAGTAAGCAGGTGGGCCGCAGTTTCAGGCTCTTGTAGACATAGCAGACACATCGGATTATGGAGACACCCTCCCTAAGCAAGGTTATCCGCCGTTAGACATCGATCTTGAGCAGCCAGCCAGACAAAGAACTGAAATTTGGGAGGGGCATCCAAGCTCCAGGCCAGCTTCGCATAAGGTGGCCTAATGTTGGCAGTAAGAGTGGCAGCAAACGCCGAGCTGGAGGAAAGCTGGCCATCCTTTGTCCATCTCCAGGTTAGTGAATCATCTTGAGCCTGAGTGAGTTGGATCGGCTGCAACTCATTCCAAAGGTTCATGAATTGCACGATGGCCTCTTGAGTTAACCACCGATAAATTTAAGCAATGCCATTTAATGTCACTGGATTATTTCAGGGTTAGCTGTTGATTGTGGATGTATTAAAGATTTTTCACCTAAGGCATTCTAATGCTGTTGCACATCCACTATACCAACGATGAAACTTGTTACTACCTTCAGATTTTTGCACTGTTAATGCTTATAGATTACATACCTCACTTTCATGAGATAAGTTAATTTTTTTGTACAGTGTCACCAAAATGCCAAGGCGCTGATGTCATTTTATTTTGGTTAAACTGCACAAAAAATTATGAAGACAAGAGGAAAGGTGAAGAGTGGGCACCTCCTCCTCCGGCTGTTCTCTTGATACGTTCGATCAAGTTTTTATGTTTGATCGATTATCAAGATCGGGATTGCAATTTTTAAGGTCCCCCAGAGTTCGAAATGATATTTACCTTGGAGGTACATGGTTTGCAATTTTTTTATACTGTCATTAGTTATTAATGCTGGTTACCTTCAGACTTTTCTATTTGGTTTAATGCTCATGCACAACTAGTATACCAATGCTGAAAATTGTTACCTTTACATTTTGTATTGTTAATTCTTATAGAAATCTTCCAGTGCTAGAGTTTATTAAAATGTGTTCAGTAAAACCATTGTACTGTACCCTGTAATAAAATAACTACTCTACTGTTGCACTAGCCACTGGATTAGTGTATATTTGTAGTATTCGAATGGTGTTGCATTAGCGTATGGACATAAATAAAGTGTGGCAAGCTTTCCCAGATATGTGGTCAAGAAAACTACTACCTATTTTTCTAAATACTAGACGTTTGGGTACTTTAAATTGAACCGTGAAAATGTCTTATATTAAGGAACAGAGGGTGTAGAGTTAACTCAAATTATCCCGGTAAAGCTAGTCACACCTTTGTTAAAATTAATGTTCATTATGTTATTGGAGGAGGTCTATAAGTTTGTGTCTAATGCATGTCGACTACATACCTGACATCATGATGTAATGTTAAGTCATTTCCTTTTGTTACAGTGTCACTGAATTGTCAAGGCGGTGATGGCATTTTATTTTAGTTGAACTGCACAAAATATGCTTAAAAGAAGAGGAACGGTCAGGAATTGATCATTCTTTCAGAAAGAACTATATATGCCTTTCTGACATTAGCCGTTGTTTCCTTATTTATTCCTTCAAACAGGTGGTTAGAAATAGTCTTGCTACCTTTTCCCATTAAGAAGTTAGAATGCTTATATTTGTGAATCTATGCTTCAACTAGTGCCACTTTTATAGTAATCACTGTCGGTGTCAAAACCGCCGGATCTCGGGTAGGGGTTCCCGAACTGTGCGTCTAAGATCGATGGTAACAGGAGACGGGGGACACAATGTTTACCCAGGTTCGGGCCCTCTCTATGGAGGTAATACCCTACTTCCTGCTTGATTGAACTTGATGAATATGAGTGTTACAAGAGTTGATCTACCACGAGATCGTAATGGCTAAACCCTAGAAGTTTAGCCTATGTGAATATATGGTAATGAATGTCCTATCCGGACTATGCTCTCCGGTTTATATAGACACCGAAGAGATCTAGGGTTACATGGGGTTGGTTACATGAGAGGGAATCTTCATAATCGGTCGCCTTGCTTGCCTTCCACGCCAAGGAGAGTCCAATCCGGACACGAGTATAGTCTTCGGCCTTCATATTCAGAGCCCATCAGTCCGGCCCATGGATAATAGGCCGGACGCCCGAGGACCCCTTAATCCAGGACTCCCTCAGTAGCCCCTGAACCTGGCTTCAATGACGAGAAGTCCAGCGCGCATATTGTTTTCGGCATTGCAAGGCGGGTTCCCCTTTTTCCTGAACTCCAAGATAGTCTTCGGACGTGATGATTGTATCCGGACCTGTTATACACCACACACAACCACAGAGAGAATATAATATTTGTATGAATCTAATATGTCTAAAGCTTCTCTACAACACGACGTTGCGTCTGTCCGGTTATAATTTCGAACCGCTTTTCTTCTGCCATCCCACGTTTTGGGACGCGGTTGCTATTGGCATGTTTTTTCGAAGCAGAGATCGTGTCCCCTTATTGTGGGATTCTCATCAATGCAGGCATGGGTAACCCAACCGTGCCGTTTGCACAGCCCTTGGGAATAGGCGAATCTCAAGGCGAGTTAGGAGGCGTTTAATGTTTGCTGCCTTTATAAGAGGATAAGGATTCCCTCTTCCTCTTCTGACGCCTTCACTCTGCCTTCCCGATCTCGAGCTCCAGCGCCCAAGTTCTCATCTCCTTTCCACTTAAGCAACCATGTCCGGTTCTGGTGGTCAGGGCAAGTGGATGGTCTCCTCCGTCAAGGAGGAAGACATTACTGAGCTCCGAGCGGCCGGATATTTGGCGAAGGAGATCGCCCACCGCTTGCCGGCTGTTGAGGATATAGACCTTAAGAGTCACCCGCCAGGAGGGGCCGGGTTACTCTAATGGTCATTACCAGAAGCCCGGAGTCAAGCTTGAAGATGGTGGGCCAGAGATGGGCTTAAGACCCGGATATGGCTTAAGGCCCGTAGTTACAATCGTTATTATGGTAGAACTTGTAGTGCAAGACAAGTATGATTGAGAGTCCGAGCCGGGCGCTCTTATGAGCCGGCCGGGACTCTGAGGGCTGCTGGGCGTCAGCCTCCCTATATAAAGGGATGACCCAGCAGCCATTTAGGGATAGAACAATCTCATCGAGAGCCGGGCATAGCAGTTTAAGCTCCCTGGTGATCGTAACCCTAATCAATACCACCTCAAACTGGACATAGGCTTCTACCTTCACCGTAAGGGGCCGAACCAGTATAAACACTCGTGTTCCTTGTCCCGCTTAACCCCTTCAAGCTTCCTAGTTGCGATGGCTCCACGACTAAGTCCTAGCTCGAGGACATCTGCCGTGACAATTCCACGATAGTTGGCGCCCACCGTGGGGCCAGCGCACGGCGGATTTGAGTTCTTGAAGGGCAGCTTCGAAGGGCTCAAGGGATACGCTGTGGGCCGGATGACCAAGAGTCATCGCGGCAAGCTCTACATCGACGATGCAAACTGGGGCCCCGACGCCGGCTCAATTGCGTACGGGTACAAGGTACCTTCGGCGGAATTCATGTCTTCATTGGCAAGATTGGTGAACCGGGACCTGAGCCGGATCTCTGGGCCGATCTCATCGAAACGGCTCAGCGCGCACGACCCGCCCGGGCCCGGCCTGCCTTAAGGCGCGCTTTTGTGGGATGCATCCATGGAGGGCCCTCTGATCCAGCTGGGTCTGGTGATGAGACGGCCGCCGGCTCTGACGGCGAGTCGGCCACCGATGAGCCAAACTCGTTGTACCAACTTCAGGATGGCAGGCTCATGGGTTGTTCCGATGGTGACAGTATTCCGGACCTGTTTGAGCCGCCAAGCCAGGTTGGAGTTTTTATGGCTGGCGCGCAGCCTGTTCAGAACCCTGCTGCTGGAGCGGGAACCCCGGTGCCTTCGCCGGCTCAGGTGCTAATGGATCTCACGGACAAGATGACGGCCCTGTTAACCGCCACGGTTGACCCGGCGGATCAGGCTCGGCATGACGCGGAGGTGGCACAGTTGAAGTTGGATCTAGTGAAGGCTAAAGAGGATCTTGCAGCGGAAGGGATCAGGCTGGCTGCAGAGAGGGCGGCTCTGGATGCCCAAACTCAGCTGATCCAGGCGCAGTCCTTCCAACTCACGATGGATCAAAACGCGGCCAATGAGGTCCTGAGAAGGAGGCATCAAAAGGCCCAATCTCGACTCCCTCCGGTTTACGATCCACGCAACCTCTTCAACACGCCAGGTGCAGGGTCTAGTAACCCGCCAGGGATCATAGCGCCCGGGTCTGGACCCCTTATTCAGCCACGAGTGATGGGGCCTTGCCAGGTGCCCCCTGCCCCGCCTCAGTATGTGCCAATACCCCCGGGTCATTATAATAACCCGCTGGAGAACATGGTCGCTGCGGCAGCACGGCTGGCGGCTCTACCAGTTGACGGCGACTCTCCGATGGCTATTGAAACCCGCCGGGTCAGGGAACTCCTTCAGACAGCACTGGCGCAGCAAGAGGCGTACTCCTACAGCCGGGACAGGATCCACTCGACCCCTCGTCTAGGCCAGAGCCCGAGTTACAGCCGGCACATGGTCTCAACAACCGGCTCAAGTAACGTCCGACGCCATGACCCGCCCCCGGGCCATGGCCCGGCTCATAATGGAGCCCTTTACGCAGCAGACCAAGCGCGGCAAGAGGCGGAGCAAGTGCCGCAATTGACGGCTTACTAGACCCCCCGGCTTATCCGACGGCTTCCATCGACGTGGGTATCCCTACCAGGACCGGGGGTGTCCCTTGTTTAGTGTCAGCTATCCATAATGAACGTCTACCTAAGGATTTCAAGGGCCCTAGGAAGGTGCCCAATTACACAGCTGACTTACAACCCACAGCCTGGATTGAGAGTTATGAGATGGCTATGGAGTTGCTGGAGGTCAGTGAGGCGGCCATGGCCAAGTATTTCACCATGATGTTAGATGGGACTGCCCGCACTTGGTTGAAAGGGCGACCACCGAATTCCATTGGGTCTTGGGCTGAGCTGAAGGCCCGGTTCATCCAAAACTTCAAAGATACCTGTAGGCAGTCTATGTCAATTGTGGATTTGACTAACTGCAAGCAGCAGGAGGGTGAGTCCACGACACATTGGGTTCGCCGGGTTAAGGAGATCATACATTCATCAGACAAGATGGATGCCGGCTCAGCGGTTTTAATGCTGGAGCGGAATTGTCGTTTTGTGCCCTTGAAGATGAAACTCGGGCGGCTTAAGCGTGACTGCAGTGATATGGGTACACTAATGGCAGCCCTTGTCAAGTACGCCGATTCTGATGGTACCAAGGATCCCCCTTCAGATGATGAAAGGACAGGGAAGGGAAAGAAGAACGGCAATGGCAAGGGTCCTCAGTTTAACCCGGGGAACCAAGGAGGAGGCAAGCGTAAGGCAGATGGCAGCCTAGACTTTGTGGCCAACGCCAGCGCACAAGGCAATAACCAGCGACGCAAGGGGAGGCCCCCTCCCCGAGGCAGCGGGTCAGGACCTTCGCTGGAGCAGCTGTTGAATGAGCATTGTCCGAGACACGGCTCTAGAGAGAAGCCAGCAACTCATCTATGGAAGGATTGTGCAATCATGAAAGCCTTTAAAAACTACAATGGCCCGGGCGGCGGCTCAGGTGCCGGCGGCTCAGGCGCCGGCGGCTTTCATGGCCCGGGGGGCGGCTCAAATTCTGGTCCTCAGAGCGGTCAAGGGGGCTTTAATCAACAGTCTGGCCAGGGTCATCAACAGCAGCAGGGGGGTTATCAGACCAATCCAAAGCAGCTTAGCGGTGGACAGTATCATGTGTTTGCCACTAGTTTGTGCAAGCGAGATCAGAAGCTTCACAAGAGGGCTGTGAATGCTGTTGAGCCGGTGATCCCACGCTACTTACGGTGGTCTGAGCAGCCTATAGTGTGGAGTAGGGAGGATCACCCTCCCCGGGTGGATAACCCGGGCCACTTGGCCTTAGTGGTGGCTCCTCAAGTGGGAGGATATAACTTCACAAAGGTGCTCATGGACGGAGGCAGCAGCATCAACATCCTCTATTATGAGACTTTCCGCCGTATGGGGTTGGTTGATAAGAACCTCAGCCAGTCGAACACTATCTTCCATGGTGTGGTACCTGGTAAGTCGGCTTATCCAGTCGGCAAGATCGAATTGGAAGTGGCTTTTGGTGATGAAAACAACTACAGGGTGGAGAAATTGACATTTGAGGTGGTCAAAATAAGAAGTCCCTACCATGCTATATTTGGACGGCTAGCTTACGCCAAGTTCATGGCACGGCCATGTTATGTGTATTTACAGCTCAAGATGCCGGGTCACAATGGGACTATTACGGTTCACGGCAGCCGAAAAGTGGCTCTGGAGTGTGAGGAAGGCGTTGCGGCTTATGCAGAATCTGTGTGTGCTACAGAGGAGTTGAAGTTTTATAAGGACAATGTTGACCCAACAGATATGACCTCTCTGAAAAAGCCAACTACAGAAAAAGAGCCGGCAATAAAATTTAAATCAGCTGATGACACTAAACTTGTTGATTTTGTTCCAGGTGACTCATCTCAGCAGTTTAGCATCAGTGCAAATCTGGATCCAAAATAGGAAAGCGCGCTCATCGAGTTCATCCGTGAGAATAGGGACATCTTTGCATGGAAACCTTCTGACATGCCAGGTGTACCTAGAGAACTCGCTGAGCATACTCTCAATGTTGATCCTAAATTTAAGCCGGTCAGACAGTTCCTTCGGCGGTTTAATGAAGAGAGGCGGAAAGCTATTGGTGAAGAGGTGGCCCGGCTCTTGGCGGCCGGGTTTATCATTGAAGTCTTTCACCCAGAGTGGTTGGCTAACCCGGTGCTCGTACTCAAGAAGAACGGCACCTGGTGGATGTGTGTGGACTACACGGACTTGAACAAGGCGTGTCCGGCTGATCCTTTTGCCCTCCCCCGTATTGATCAAATCATTGATGCTACGGCAGGTTGTGCACGTTTAAGTTTCTTGGATGCTTATTCCGGTTATCATCAGATTAAGATGGCAGTTAAGGACCAGGAGAAGACGGCGTTCATCACTCCCTTTGGAGCCTTCTGCTATGTATCCATGCCCTTTGGACTTAAGTGTGCACAGGCGACTTACCAGCGTTGTGTATAGAACTGTCTTCATAAACAGATTGGGCGTAATGTTCATGCTTACGTGGACGATATTGTGGTTAAGTCCATAAAGGAGGAAACCCTGATAGATGATTTAAGGGAAACCTTTGATAATCTCCGGGTCTATAAGATGATGCTTAACCCGGCCAAGTGTGTCTTTGGTGTTCCTGCAGGCAAACTCTTGGGCTTCTTGGTTTCTGACAGAGGCATTGAGGCTAACCCGGAGAAGATCAAGGCCATCACCTCCCTGGCTAAGCCGGCGTGTATAAATGACGTTCAGTGCTTGGCGGGTCGCATCGCTGCCTTAAGCCGGTTTATAAGCCGTTTGGGTGAGAAGGCCATGCCCTTATATCAGTTGATGAAGAAAACTGATAACTTTGTCTGGAATGATGCAGCTAATACCGCCTTTGAGGATTTAAAGAAGCAGCTGGCAGAGCCCCCAGTCCTTGCTGCTCCGGCTGATAAGGAGCCCTTACTACTGTATGTGGCGGCAAACGCATGAGCTGTCAGTGTGGCTATTGTGGTGGAGCGCAAGGAGGAGGGTAAGGAGCATCCGGTTCAGCGGCCGGTTTATTATGTCAGCGAAGTGCTTATCGAGTCCAAGCAGCGGTACCCGCATTGGCAGAAGCTGGTATATGGTGTATTTATGGCGAGCCGGAAACTTAAGCATTATTTTCAGGGTCATCCCATCACTGTGGTCAGTTCTACCCCTCTTGGTGATATCATTCAAAACAGAGAGGCCACAGGGAGAATTGCTAAGTGGGCTATAGAGCTTGGACCTCATTGTCTCAAATATGTGCCACGCACTGCTGTTAAATCTCAGGCCTTGGTGGATTTCATCAATGATTGGACAGAGTCACAAGTGCCCGAGCAAAAGCCGGATAACACATATTGGACTATTCACTTCGATGGGTCCAGGCAGTTGGAGGGCTCGGGGGCTGGTGTTGTATTGGTTTCCCCTAAAGGTGACAAGTTCCATTATGTGCTACAGTTGTTGTTTCCTTGCACTAATAATGCGGCTGAGTACGAGGCCTTGCTCCACGGTCTTCGGATGGCTAAGGAAATGAGCTTGAGTCGGGTAAGATGCTTCGGTGACTCAGACTTGGTGGCTCAACAAGTATCCGGCAAGTGGGACTCTAAAGACCCGCTCATGGCAGCTTATCGCCGCGAAGTCAATGCCATTGCCGGGCACTTTCAGGGCTACCAAGTAGAGCACATTGATCGCAGGAAGAACGAGACAACTGATGCCCTAAGCCGGCTAGGCTCTCAGCGAAAGCCGGTGCCGCCTAACACTTTCCTGGATGTCCTGCATAGCCCTTCGGTTAAGTTGCCTACGGAGGAAGACTTGGCTGTTCCTGACCCGGAGGCACGACTGGTGGCGGCTCTCGATATCATACCAGACTGGACAATGCCATATCTGGCTTACATGACCCGGGGCGAGTTGCCTGAGGACGAAACTTTGGCCAGGCAAATAACACGGCGAGCCAAGTCAATGATTGTTATCTATGGCGAGTTACATCATCGCAGTGTTACAGGAGCGTTTCAGCGTTGTGTCTCCCCTGAGGAAGGTCAAGAGATCTTGCGTGAGATCCATGAAGGGGATTGTGGCCATCACGCCGGCTCAAAGTCTCTTGCGGCCAAGGCTTTTCGTCATGGTTTTTATTGGTTGACGGCTCATGCTGATGCAGAGGACTTGGTCAGTAAATGTGATGGTTGCCAAAGGTTCTCACGACGGGCTCATGTGCCGGCTCAGGAGCTGAGGATGATCCCAATCACTTGGCCCTTTGCGGTCTGGGGGCTTGATATGGTTGGGCCTTTTAAAAGGTCCAAGGATAAGAAGACCCACCTCTTGGTGGCAGTTGATAAGTTCACCAAGTGGGTGGAAGCTGAGCCAGTTAGCAAGTGCGATGCAGCCACAGCGGTTCAATTTATGAAAAAGGTGATTTTCCGCTTTGGTTTTCCGCACAGCATCATAACTGACAATGGCACCAATCTCTCCAAAGGTGCCATGGAAGAGTTTTGTCAACGAGAGCATATCCGACTTGATGTTTCCTCAGTGGCTCATCCTCAATCCAATGGTCAAGCTGAGAGAGCTAACCAGGAGATTCTGAAGGGCATCAAGCCCCGGCTTTTGGTCCCTTTGCAACGGACGCCGGGTTGTTGGGTGGAGGAGTTGCCCTCCGTCTTATGGAGCATCAACACTACTCCTAACAGGTCTACTGGCTTCACGCCTTTCTTCATGGTTTATGGAGCAGAAGCAGTCCTCCCCAGTGACATCCGTCACGACTCGCCCCGCGTGGCGGCTTATGTTGAGACGGATAATGAACAGGCGCGCCAAGATGCTCTTGACTTGTTGGACGAACAACATGATGTGGCAGCAGCCCGTTCAGTGATTTACCAACAAGACCTGCGCCGTTATCATAGCCGCCGGGTCAAATCCCGGGTCTTCCAGGAAGGCGACCTTGTGCTCCGGCTGATCCAGGATCAAACAGATGCACACAAGTTATCCCCACCTTGGGAAGGGCCCTTTGTGGTCAGCAAGAACTTGCACAACGGGTCATATTATCTCATTGACATTCGGGAGCACAAAGATTCACGTAAATCGGAGGAGGAGACCCGTCGGCCGTGGAACATAGCTCAGCTTCGGCCTTATTACACTTGAGCCACCGGCTCTCGTGGTGTACATACTTCTCTTAGCCATGTATATATTATGATAAGCAATAAAGCAGGACCTCTGTCGTTTTTTCTCCTCCAAATATACACGTGTTGTTCTTATTGCAAGATTACATGATGATTTAAGGGAGGATCCGGCTTATGATCGTCTTCGAATTTAGCCGTAAGCAGTAAAGTCACTTGGGGGCTTCCTGTTCAAACATGGGTCATATTCGAACCAAAGAAACATAGCTGTCGATACCCATTTGATTGGCGAAGTGCCAAGCTCATTGGGAAGTTACCTTTGGTCATATTTGAATCATAGTTTAACCCCTCTGAGAACCGACGTGGATCGTATTCGAATCAGCGTCGTTAAACATTTCTTGAAATCAATTGGGGGCTTCCTGTTCAAACATGGGTCGTATTCGAACCAAAGAGAACATAGCTGTCGGTACCCTCTTGATTGGCATCGCCACACCCACTGGGGGCTATGTGATCGTATCCGAATCTTAGCTTAACCCCTTTGGGCCGGGTTTCTGGTCGTATTCGAACTGGAAGCACCTAAGTTCCTATGTTCTATCACGAATTTACTCTGATTATGTCCAGGTGTGTACGGCCGGGTCTCGCTTTGCCGGCTTAACTTTGGTTTACAGTGTTAGTTGAACGCCATGGGTGTCATCAAGACAGGTAACTCGGAGTTAAGATACCAGCCTTGTTACCCGGGTTATCTAAACCGGAAGTATGTTTACAGGCCGCTAAGGGTGTTATTACGGCTGTGTTAAGGATATAATTGAGGACCAGTCTTTTTTGATTCATATTCCGGGTTATCTATCCAAAACACCTGATTCTCAGGGCGGTAAGCCGCCTCGAGACTTGTGATTTGCCTTTCTGTGCAGGATACTTAAGGGCACCTCTTTCAGGTTGAGAAAAACAGAGGGATGATTATGACCTGGAGAAACATCAAAGAGACAATTTCAAAAGACCTTGGCATTCAATACATGCACGATGGCACGGCAGAGATAGACTGTTGCACCTACTCTATTACAAAACTCATCAAGTCTAAAAAGGGTGGAGCATTGTTTGGTAAACCGCCAGCCGAGTTACGATGCCCGCTGAGTGGAAGTCTCCGGCTTGTTCCTGTCCTCTCCTCCGGCTGATCCCAAGACCTGGAAGGTTGATGACTTCCAGTCGATGCCGCGGAGAGCCTCGAATTGGGCTTCCTCGTCAATTAACCCGGCCGGGTCAATCTCCGGGGCGAAGGTGTGCTGACGAGCCGGCGGGATCAGGTTGAGGGCTTCATAGCGAGGGGTTGGAATCCTCTGATTCTCCGCGTCATAACCCGGCTGGTACTTGGTCAGATCTATGTTGTTCCCGATGAGGGTTGCCACCGGGCTTACAGCCTTCACGCACGGCGCGAAGTCCTTCTGATCGAAAGCTGAGCCGTCTTCCTTCAGGCTTGGATAGCCAAGGGCGATGTCCGCCGGGTCTAACTCCGGCAGGAATGCCTTGGCCCGGCTCAGCGCGGCGATCGCTCCGGCTCTCGCGGAAGCCCATCGCAACTCTTGGATCCGCTAAGGCAGAACGGCGAGCCGGCGCAGGACTTCTGCCAGGTGAGTCGGCACCTCGTTGGAGAGGGCCACCACGGCTAAGGCACGCTGTGACCCGGTGTAGAGCTGCTCCACCAGGGTATACACGGCCTTTAGCTTGGTGACCACGCTCTGGTTGAGGTTGGCACTTCTGGGACCTGTTTAACAGAATCAGGTAAGTCGGTGGCAAGGATGAATCATGAGATATAAACATTCTAACATTGATGAAAGCCGGTGAGGCGACTTACCGAAGATGGCGGCCACCATTTGGGAAACCTGGCGCTTTAGGCCGGAGAGCTCGGTGGTCTTCTCAGAGAGAATCTTCTCCGCCTGTTCTGCCCGGGTCACCAGTGCGGCCTTCTCCTCAGCCCAGGCTTTCCGCTCAGCATCAAATTCTGTCTTCAGCTTCTCTTGAGCGGCGATGCTGGAGACAAACTTGGCGTTTGCCTTCCGGGTCTCCATCTCCTGCGTCTTCAGCCGGCTCTTGAGATCCGCAAGGTCCGACTCTAGCTTCTTGCCAACAGCCTGCATAAATTTCCGGGTTATTAACAGTCATTATATAAGTCCCAAGCGTTTTCCAAGCAAAGACACTTGGCACTTGGGGGCTAATGCATATTGAACGTATCTATCTACATACTGCCGGCTCAATTGAGTAAGCCGGAACCTAAGTCTACAACATATTCAAATCATAAGTCGTCAACTTGGGGGCTAGCATGGCAAAGGTAACTATGCAGTAAGTAAGGAGATAGCAGAAGGATACCTTAGATTTTTGCTGGATCTGGTTTACCATGGCGACCACGGCGTCCCGGCTCTTGTGTACTTGGCTGATGTAGCCAGAGACGAGCTCTCCAATGCTCAGGTTGCTGTAGTTGGAGAGGTCCAGATTCGCCCGGTGGGGCTGCAGCAACTCCCCCTTGGCGGAGCACTTGGCCAACACGGTCGGTCTCCCCGGCTCAACAAACTCCGTCTGGGTGATTACCACGTCCGGGTCATCTGCTGGTGGAGCTGAGATGGAGGCCTCCGGGTTAACCAAAGCTTCGGTCGTTGCCTTGGTAGTTGGGGCGGTGGCTTCAGGAGCCGTGTCCATTGGAGTGGTGGCTTCGGTGGCGGAGGCAGCTGGCGGTTCTTGGACTGTCACCGCCGGCTCAGGCAAATCCGGCACTCCGGCTTTGCCTGGGCACTAAAAGAACAACAAAGGTTAGTACAAAGACTATGAGTAAAGATCAGAACAACATGAGATGATTGTTGTTACCCGGGCGCGGTCTTGAAAGCCGGCAGATTTGACTGCATGGAGTCACCCGAAGAGGGGGAGGTCTCCTGGTAATTGGAGTCAGAAGAGTTGAGTGGCTGACGGATAACACCCGCCAACGGGTGAAAAGGGTACAAGTGGGAAATAACCTCAGTTCGGCGCTTCCTTGTTGCGTCGGGTAACCCGGCGGAGAGGTCGGTGTCCTTGTTGGTCCGGGTGTGACGCCGGCTTTCGTGAACCTGTCGCTTCAAAAGAAATTGAGGGTCTTGATGAGCTAAAGGATGTGAAAAGCTTACTTCCCGGGTTACCCTTCGGACTTTCAGCTGTGGCAAGGGCTCCGAGTCGGAGGAAAGTGACATTACCTCTTCAACCACCGGGTTACTTGCGCCGGTGTCATCCTGTCAATGAGCAAGTATTGATAAGGCGAACAGCAACAAACAGTGAATATAATAAGGACTTAAATGCTCAGGAGTTACCTCTGACTCGGAGCTGTCGCTTAATTGCATCAGCTCCGAAGCAGTAGGCCTGCTTCCTTTTTTGCGAGGGGCGGCTTTCTTGGCGGCTTTCTTCGCCTTCCTGGCTTTGGCCGCCTCATGGTCATATTTGACTCGCCAGAACTTATCATCAGCCTGAAAAATACAATGATGAATTCTTAAAACGGTTCAGATGAAGGTTATATGCAGACAAAGATAAAAAGTTAAAGTCAGCGGCTTACCGCTGGGGCTGGATTGGTCTTGCAGAAGGGGGCTAACCCGGTCCTTCCGCAGTCTGCCAGGCTCTCGTTTAAAAGAGCCTTGGTCTCCTCCTCTGCAACGTCTTCTGGAAGATCATTGCAGCTGTGCCTCTGAGGGTCATCCTTTCGCCCTGTGTACTCACACATTAAGCCGGGGCGGCAGCTCAATGGGATCACCCGCCAGGAGATCCAGACCCGGACCAGGTCGATTCCGTTCAGACCGTTGCCCAGGAGGGCCTTGATTTTGTTGATAGTAGGAAGCAGAGGCTGGCGCTCCGCTTGAGTCAGCTTGTCCGACAGTGGGTGAGTCGGCTCCAGACGTGTTGGGCAAAAGCCGGGCAGCAGGCTTTCATCAGCCGGGGACGTATCTTGGCAGTAGAACGAAGTCATGTTCCAGTCCTTGGGGTGGCTCGGCGGCTCTGCGTAAGGGAAAAGACAGTCCCTATGCCGCTGGATGGAAATGCCACCTAACTCCAGACTTGGTTCGTTGGTGCACTCATTCTGGCGGTTTAAGTAAAAGAGCTCTCTGAAGAGCAGCAGACTAGGCTCTTCTCCAAGGTAAACCTCGCAGAAGACTTGGAAATTGCAGATGTTGGATACTGAGTTGGGGCCTATATCTTGAGGCCGCAAGTCGAAGAAGTTGAGCACGTCCCTAAAAAACTTTGAGCCGGGCGGTGCGAAGCCCCGGCTCATATGATCTGCGAAAATCACTACCTCCCCGTCCTTTGCCTGTGGTCTCTCTTCTGACGGGTCAGGGGCACGGTAGGACATGAATTCCTTCTTAGGAAGATATCCGGACTTAACAAAATTGGCTAGGGTCTCGTTGGTGACGTTGGACCTCATCCAGTTGCAAGTGATGGGAGCCTTAGGAGGCATGGTGAAAGTTGGCAGTCTATGACAAAAAGGAAAAAATGTCCGGGTTAATTATAAGCCGGAGATCTACAGTTCAAAACTAAGGTGGCGGCTTATAAAGGGGACTAATGATATATACTCTAGTACAGTGGGTTATTTAAGCCACAGGGGCATTCAGGGTAAGTTGGTTATCTACGGCCTTACCACAGTTAAGTCAGAGGATTCTACGAAGCATGGTTTTCTTTAAAGCCGGAGGATTCTAACGGCGCGTGGTTTCTTTAAACCAGAATTGTAAGCCGCCAAGATTCAATGGTTGCAGTTTTTACTAAGTGTGGTAAAACAGGTTTCACATATTGCAGTAACTTTTTTGGATCAAAATGGTCGGGCAAAGGAAAAAATTTCTAGACCTAGAAACCGAAGTGAGGGAGTTCTTGGGTTCGAACAAAGTTCTTATGCAGTACAAGGAAGGCTACTTGCGGGTGAAATGGATCTTAAACAACTACCGCACTAGTTCTATGCAGGCCTAAGATCAAGCAGGAGCAGTAACTAGGAGAACTACCGAACTTGCGGGCAATGGTGACGAACACGAAGAACGTGGATGAACCCTACTGCAGATCTACTCTACGGGGTAGTGAAAACTTACCGGAGCTGAAGAGGTGCGGGAGTCGCTGCCGTTTATCTGATCCGAGTCAGGGTGATGCAGCGGCCAAGGTTGACGAAGACCGGAGGCGAGACGACGGCGGCGGAGTGCGAGCTCAATGAGAGAGGCAGCGGCGCGAGGAGGAAGAAGAGTGGCAGAGAGGCCCGACGGGCCGGCCTATTTATAAGGCGAGCTCATAAAGCGGGCGCGAGAATTAAGGAGACCGTGGCGTGATTATCTCCGCCCCACGGCGCCTCGATTTTCGGGATGACAGTAAAAGCAAAGATCCGTAGCGGATCTGGTGGAGTAAAAAACGGGCTTAATGGAAGATGACGTCACGGCGGATTATCCGGAGTCCAGAGGATGACGTCACGCCGGGTTATGGCCTTCACATGAATGGTAAGCCGGAGATTTTTTCTGTCGGCAGAGTTGAAGATTGACATGAGCCGGCTCAAATCAATTTGGGGCCTAATGTTGAGGATATAGACCTTAGAGTCACCCGCCAGGAGGGGCCGGGTTACTCTAATGGTCATTACCAGAAGCCCGGAGTCAAGCTTGAAGATGGTGGGCCAGAGATGGGCTTAAGACCCGGATATGGCTTAAGACCCGTAGTTACAATCGTTATTATGGTAGAACTTGTAGTGCAAGACAAGTATGATTGAGAGTCCGAGCCGGACGCTCTTATGAGCCGGCCGGGACTCTGAGGGCTGCTGGGCGTCAGCCTCCCTATATAAAGGGACGACCCGGCAGCCGTTTAGGGACAGAACAATCTCATCGAGAGCCGGGCATATCAGTTTAAGCTCCCTGGTGATCGTAACCCTAATCAATACCACCTCAAACTGGACGTAGGCTTTTACCTTCACCGTAAGGGGCCGAACCAGTATAAACCCTCGTGTTCCTTGTCCCGCTTAACCCCTTCAAGCTTCCTAGTTGCGATGGCTCCACGACTAAGTCCTAGCTCGAGGACATCTGCCGTGACAATTCCACGACACCGGCCGAGGGGCAAATCGTCCCCACGCCGGAGCCCAAAGAGAGGATAGTATTCCTTCCTCATTTCTTCCGTGGGCTAGGGTTTCCACTCCACCCTTTCATCCGCGGGCTGATGTATTATTACGGGGTAGATTTCCATGATCTATCCCCGAATTCCTTCCTCAACATCTCGGCGTTCATCGTCGTGTGCGAGGCCTTCCTCCACATCCAACCCCACTTCGGGCTGTGGCTCAAAGTCTTCAACGTGAAGCCGAAGGTGGTGGACGGCCAGCACGCGGAGTGTGGAGGAGCCATGGTGAGCAAGCCGCCCAACATCTCCTGGCCGAAAGGTATTTTTGTGGAGACAGTGAAGGAGTGGCAGAAGCAGTGGTTCTACATCACGGAACCACGCGACACCACTTGGGCCACGGCTGCCGAATTCTGCTCCGGTGCTCCTATGCGACTCACCTCCTGGGTTGAGATGAGTCTGGATTGGTGTTCCCCCGACGAGTTGATAATGCTGCAAACACGTGTTCAGAGCATGGTAACCAAGAGCGTCAAGCTCGTCAACGTGATCCAGGTGATGTTGGTTCGCCGGATCCTTTCGTGCCAGCGCCGAAGCTGCCCGCTATGGGAGTTCAACCCGAAGAAGCACTGGACCCTGGTGAGGCTCTTCGAGACTACGCACGAAGGTGCGTGGAAGTCGGTCTTCAAGGGCAACGAGAAACCACCGGCCACGGATTCGGACCGTGGTCACGATTGTACATACCCCGCCAGCAAGGTACGTTATTTCTATCATATCCCCAACCTTATTGTTTCGAGGATGATGTCTGAGCTTTTATTATGGCTTCTTCAGGACTGGATAGAGAGGGCGAAGCGGATCCAATGTTCAGCTCCGCTGCCCGAAGAACCGGTCATCCCGCGCATAGCGGAGATGCTTGTGCCGGCGCCATACAAGGCACCGGAGAAGAAGGCCAAGGGGGCCAAGAGTGGCCCTCGTCGCAAGGGCACTTCAGACGCGACGTCCGAAGACGACGAGGCCTATTCCTCTATCCCCGAGGACAATGACGAGGAGGAAGAGGAGGAGGAGAACAACCCTCCTCCCGAGGAGAAGAAGAAGAAGAGGGCGGCTCCGGCGCGTCTGGAGGCGGAGACGCCCAAGAAGGGAACGGCGTTCCAGCGGTCAACACCGCGTGGGACGTTGACAGCAGTCCGGAACGACGCCCCCGCACTAAGCCCCAGGCCGCATCGTAAGTGACAGGGCTCGCTCGTGCGCACATCCTGCCCTTTCTTTCCATTATCTTGATGTAGTTGACTATACTGGTGCAGTCCGGCCAGCGACCTAATCCGGCGATACTCGTCTGGAGGTTCGTTGGCTCCATCGGACATGGCGAGCCAGTCGCCACTGCCCGCTTACTCCCCCGGGGCCGAGGACGACACCGAAGTGTTGTCCCGAAGGACCGCTCCGAAGGGAGGAGCCCAGGACGTTGTCCGGGAGGCGCTACAAGGCGAGGCATCCATTGCCGGACACATGGAGGGGCCAATCCCCATGAAGACTGGCGAGGAGGGCCGTATTCAGTTCGGCCCTCCGCCGAATACGATTCTGGAGACCCATATGGCTCCTGAGTCGGGCGAGCAGCCCCCTTTGAAGGAGGGCGGTGCGCCGCTTCCGCCGGTGGTCCTGTCCATCCTGGGGCGCCGGATAACTTGACGGAGGCGCTACGAGGTGCTTCCGTTATGGACGAGCACCGTGTCCTTATGGGTGCGGTGATTGAGAAGGTTCAGTCTGCCAAGAGTGGACTGAACGAAGCCTGCAACAGCCTGTTGACAGGTTTCGCGGTAAGTGACATAGAGAAAAAACCTGTAGTCAGTAGCCCCTGAGACACTGTCCGGCAAGAAGAACCGGACAGAGGATCTATTGTAGGAGACTAACATAGCATGTATGCATAAGCAGGCATCGCTGTTGGCCGCAACCTCGCATGCTGCCGAAGTCTCTGAATTGAGGCAGGGGCTGGAGCGGACCGAGAACGAGCTCGGCGAGGTTAGGGTTCGGCTCCAGGAGAAGCAAGGTGAATAACGACTTGTTGTATATTCGGAAAGCGTAGGCGATGTATATTGACTGTAGTGTCGTAATATGTGCAGGAGCCGCGACCGAGGTCGAGGCCCTGAGGAAGGCCTTGGGAGAGGCCTAGGGGAAAGTTGTCTAGCAGCAGGCCGCTCGTAAGAAGCTGAAGGCCCGGGTCAAAGAAATCCAGCAGGAGCTCCAAGATGCAGTGAAAAAATGTGAGACCTTGGAGAATGATGCGTCGGCTCAAGAGGCCGAACTCACCAAGGCTCGTCAGAGCGTGGAAACCACACGGAATGAGGCCCAGGCCGCCCTCCAAGAGATCCAGGAGGCCAAGAAGATCACGGCGGGTAAGGCATTTAAGATGCAAAGCCAGTATGCGGAGAAGCAATACCTTTTACTAACCTGGGTTCGGAGTTCCCCAAGGGCTTTTGCGAATCTACCACCCAGCGTATCAGACGCTGCAGAGTTCTACCGAGCCGAAGGAGGAGGTTCTACGGAGAAGCTATTCTGGTCGCAGCACGCGATGCCAGGGCATCCCGTGTCCTTCACCGATCAGCTGAAGCAGCTGGTGGAGCTGCACAGGGTGGCTGAACTAGCCATGAAGGATTTGACAATCCGGCTATGGCCAGCCGAAGCTATGCCCGGCAGCTACTTCGGACTTGTGAGGCATCTGGTGGAGGCGTGTCCGCGGCTGGACGTCATCAAGCACTCCACCTGTATTGAAGGTGCCCGTATGGCCTTCGCTCGCTACAAGATGTGGTGGGCGAAGATGAACGCTGTTGAAGTTGCCAGCGGGCCGCCGGAGGGCAAGGAGCACCACACACCCGAGCTATATTTCGTGGATGTTGTAGAGGGGTCTTGACTTGTGGCGGCGGAATGTTCGCAGGACATTGTATTTGAATAGATGTATTCATGTTGCCCTTGCCTTGTATTATGGGAACAAAGCAGGTGTTCGTAAAATAATTTTATTACGCTTTGAATTGTTTCCTCCTCTGCGGCTGTGTTAATTGTAATCTGAGGGTTGGCCAGTCGTCGGCTTCTGACCTCACGTAGGTAGTACGGAGGTGTTCGGGATGGATTCTAAACAATCTTGATCCAATTATATGGTCCTTTGGAGGAGTTGTTTAGCGCAACGAACAAGGCAATCAGACTGTACGGCTTAAACGCCCTCACTTAGCCATAGGAGTTTTATAATTAAGCAAGTGCGCAGCCCCTGGTCCAAGCCAGGGTGCTATCAGCATCTGATCGGGAAGTGCCGATCCTTCGCCTGACGCGGAAAAAATCTCCAACGATTTTGTAACCCTCGAACAGCTGACTGGCTCTCACCATATCATGACAGTCAGTTTTCGGCCTTCTCTACTGAGGTGCTCATCCGGTCAAAGCCAGGGCACAATCGCAGTTGTTCTCCCTTTACTACCCTAGCCGATAGAGCGGAATGTAGGGTAGCAAGCACAGGAGCCGGGCAACCCAACTATTGACCAAAGACATGATTCGGAGCCAATGCATATAATGCTAAATTCGGGGTACCGAACTAATATATATAAGAATTGTTCGGTCTTTGTTGCCATGTTGTGGGGCGATAAGTAGCCCCTGGCGAATATGAGACGTACCAAAGAATAATGATGCAGCCGATAAGTAGATCAAAATAAAATGAAGTAAGAGGCTAAAACCATAGAAATTGGGCCGCAAACCATTTTCATTATGACTGGATGGATACGTCAAAGCGTATCTTGTACAAATAGTGCGACAAGCCTCCGAGCTATTTAACATGCCGGAATCAAGAGGCCGCAGCGTGCGGGTCCTGGGAAATAAATATAAATACCATCAAGAAGACGTATAGATGTTACTCTACGCACCTATGCCGCTTGTCTCCTTATATATGCCGATCCTTCAAAGGGACCGGTCAGCAGGCCCGTGGGAAAAGGAACCTGAAATAAAAAGAAGAGGTGAAAGTATGTATGTCCGGGTCGGCCTAGCCGAACTGTAGATCCCGGGTTAGCTTCTACCTCCATCGATGTCCATGGGATTTTGAGTGCGTAGTTATGTACGCGTGATGCGAATGCCACTACTTCGTCGGGACTGGGGCGGAGGCCGAATTACTAATCGAGCTCTTGACGAGTCGTGTTGTCCTGCTGTAGTGTAGTCCGGAACCTCTTGATGATGTCTAGGGGCTCGGCAGCCGCATTATGGTGCTGCTTGAGAAGGCCGCTCTGTACCTCTGCTGCTAGGGCGGCGGTGTGCTCCTCTGTTTGGAGGGAGCGTTCCGTATTGCCATTGACTGTTATGACGCCGCGTGGACCGGGCATCTTGAGCTTGAGATAAGCATAGTGTGGCACTGCGTTGAATCTAGCAAACGTTGTTTGTCCGAGCAGTGCGTGGTAGCCGCTGCGGAAGGGGACGATGTCGAAGATTAACTCCTCGCTTCGGAAGTTTTCCGGAGAACCGAAGACCACTTCCAGCATGATTGAGCCCGTACAGTGGGCCTCTATGCCTGGTATGACTCCTTTGAAGGTAGTCTTTGTTGGTTTGATTTGTGATGGGTCAATGCCCATCTTCCGCATTGTGTCTTGATAGAACAGGTTGAGGCTGCTACCGCCATCCATCAGGACCCGTGTTAGGTGAAACCCGTCAATAATTGGGTCAAGGACTAGTGCGGCTGAACCGCCGTGGCGGATACTAGTTGGGTGGTCTCGATGATCGAAGGAGATCGAAAACGATGACCATGGATTGAATTTTGGGGCGACTGGCTCAACCGCGTAGACGTCCCTAAGCGCTCGCTTACGCTCCTTTTTGGGGATGTGTGTAGAATATATCATGTTCACCATTTTGACTTGAGGGGGAAATTTCTTCTGCCCCCCAGTGTTCGCCTGCCGGGGCTCTTCGTCCTTGTCCTCACTTTGTGATCGCTTTTCTTTGTTTTTGGCATTTAACTTGCCGGCCTGCTTGAAAACCCAACAATCCCTGTTGGTATGATTGGCTTGCTTGTCCGAGGTGCCGTGTATCTAGCACGGACGGTTGAGTATGCGGTCCAGGCTGGAAGCTCCTTCATTGTTTCTTTTGTAGGGCTTCTTCCGTTGGCCAGACTTGGAGCCAGTGAATCCGGCGTGGACTGTGGTGTCATCGGTGTTGTTTTCATTGCTTCGACGTTTGTGTCTATTGCGCCGGAGCTTGCCAGTGCTATTCTTGGCCCTCGGAGGGGCCTGTCTCGCTAGCTGTGTTATTACTATGAGCCAGCCAACTATCCTCTCCCATGCAAAAGCGGGTCATGAGTGCCGTGAGGGCTGCCATAGACTTCGGCTTGTCTTGGCCGAGGTGGCGTGCTAACCATTCGTCATGAATGCTATGTTTGAAGGCTGCTAAGGCCTCTGCATCCGGACAATCAACAGTCTGGTTTTTTGGTTAGGAACCTAGTCCAGAATTTTTTGGCTGATTCTCCAGGTTGTTGAACTATGTGGCTTAGGTCATCGGCATCTGGTGGCCGGACATAAGTTCCTTGGAAGTTATCGAGGAAAGATTCTTCCAAGTCCTCCCAGCTGGCGATGGAATTCTCAGGCAGACTATTTAACCAGTGTCGAGCTGGTCCTTTGAGTTTTAATGGGAGGTATTTTATGGCGTGGAGGTCATCTCCTCGAGCCATATGGATATGGAGAATAAAATCCTCGATCCATACTGTAGGGTCAGTTGTGCCGTCGTATGATTCAATGTTGACAGGCTTGAACCCCTCGGGGAATTCGTGATCCAGCACCTCGTCTGTGAAGCAGAGAGGGTGTGCGGTGCCTCTATAGCAGGCCACATTGCGGCGCAGCTCTGATGAAGTCTGTCTGCGGCATTCGGCCCAGGCGTGGTTAGGTTTGTCACGTCCGAATAGGTAGCCGTCGTTGTGCCTCGAGGCACGTCCTCGTGATCTGTAGATCGATCTCATATGTCTTGCTCTGCTGTCCAATTCTTGCTGGAGATCGTATGTATGATCCCGAGCTGGTCTGTCCCTGTTTTTGCGAGGAGGTGGGGCGGGCTGCTGTTCGGCTTGGGTTGCCGCTTTATCCCGACCGCGGGGTGGCCGGTCCTCCTCTCTATCCCAACCACGTGGTGGTCGGTCCGCATTGTGCGAAGAGGGTACCAGATCTGGTGCTTCCTCGTCGAACTGAGGTAGCAGTCTATGTTTTGCGTAGCTCTTGGCTGGGCGCTTGAGGCCGTATTCTTCAGCTGTCGGGACATCAGTCGATCTGTCGACGAGCAGATCTTGTTCGGCTGGAAGCTGCTGCTGTTTCTTTTTCAGGCTCCTTGCTGAGGCTATGAGCTAAAGCTTAAAGCGCTCCTGCTCCAGGGGATCCTCAGGCACGATGAAATCGTCGTTGCCGAGGCTTGTCACCTCTTCGGAGGGTGGACGGTAACTATCCTCCTCCGAGTCATCTTCTATGGCCTGTTCGTCAGGGTTATCTTCCCCGTTGTCGTTTTCTTCCTGTTCGGATGTAGCTCCGGCCGGGTCTTCGTTGTTTTCGGCGTCGCCTGAAGTGCTATTTTCTCCGGTGCCGTTGTTGCCATCTTTTGAGCGTCAAGGCTTAGAGCGGCGTTTGGCGCGCCGCTGTTTGGACTGTGTCTTGTCCGCGTCTGGCTCTTCTTTGTCGTCGCCAGATTCTTTGGGTGTGTCAACCATGTACACGTCGTACGAAGAGGTGGCCGTCCAGCGTCCAGTAAATGGCGGGTCTTGGCCTTATTCCTTGTTGGCATCGTCGTCCATATCGTCGATGTCTTTGGAGCCATAGTCAAGCACATCGGTTAAGTCGTCGACGGTGGCTATGAAGTGGGTGGTGGGTGGGAAGCAAAATTCTTCGTCATCCGCCTCTAATTTTAACCGAACATAGTTCGGCTGTGAGTCCTTCTCCAAGGATAAGTTTTTTTAAAGAATTTAGCATATCACCAAAGGGTGAGTGCTGGAACAAGTCTGCGGCGCCAAATTCGAAAATCGATAACCGATCCAGCTCGGTATCTACAGGTGCACCTGATCCAGAACATGTAGCCGGAAACGAGTCCGGTGCTCCATTGACGCAAGCATTGCAGGATGTCGAGTCCGTGTGCGGCTCCAACGCCGTGGACTTTGTGGCCTTGGAGGGCACGATCTACTTTGGTTCAGAGGCCGTTGCAGCAATAGGATC
The DNA here is from genome assembly GCF_018294505.1 of Triticum aestivum. Taxonomy (NCBI): domain Eukaryota; kingdom Viridiplantae; phylum Streptophyta; class Magnoliopsida; order Poales; family Poaceae; genus Triticum; species Triticum aestivum. The sequence goes on from NC_057796.1 coordinate 360,239,920, forward strand.
CATCTCCTGGGTGTGATATGATGACAGATTTAAGTCATGTTCATCGGAGAGAGGGGGAGCGACTGCTGCAGTCTCGAATCCATCGAAGATCAAGTCTCCACGGTTATCCGCGACGCAGTTCAAGCTTCCAAATCTGACCTGATGGCCAGGGGCGTGGCTATCGACCTGCTCCAGATGGCCAAGCGAGTTGGCCCGCAGTACAAAGTCGCCTAACACAAAGGTTTGTCCGGGGAGGAAGGTTTCTCCCTGATTAGCGCCATCACTGACGATCAAAGGGGCCATCAATCCTCTTGGCGACGACACAGTTGAACTCTCAATGAAAGCACCAATGTCGGTGTCAAAACCGGCGGATCTCGGGTAGGGGGTCCCAAACTGTGTGTCGAGGATCAATGGTAACAGGAGATGGGGGACACAATGTTTACCCAGGTTCGGGCCCTCTCTATGGAGGTAATACCCTACTTCCTGCTTGATTGATCTTGAAGTGTTACAAGAGTTGATCTACCACGAGATCGTAATGGCTAAACTATAGAAGTCTAGCCTATGTGAATATATGGTAATGAATGTCCTATCCGGACAATGCTCTCCGGTTTATATAGACACCGGAGAGATCTAGGGTTACATGGGGTTGGTTACATGAGAGGGAACCTTCATAGTCGGTCGCCTAGCTTGCCTTCCACGCCAAGGAGAGTCCAATCCGGACAGGAGTATAGTCTTCGGCCTTCATATCTTCATAGCCCATCAGTCCGGCCCATGGATAACAGGCCGGACGCCCGAGGACCCCTTAATCCAAGACTCCTCAATCACACTTTCAATATCTATGCAAACATGGATGCTCGATTTTAGTGGAACTGCACAAAAAGTCCAATTAGTTCAACATTAGGAACATGTTTTCTTCCAAACCTTTATATCCAATTGGTGGCACTATGAGCTGTTCATTAAGAAGGTGCATGGTTTGCTACTATCTTGCTACTCTTTTTGTACTGTCATTAGATAGTAATACTACTGGTTTGCATGTGAATTTATTGGCAGGGTGGACCTACATTGGAGGTGCAGGACATGATTCAATGATTGGATGCTCAATTTCGGTTGTATCGATTTCACCTCTTCCATCACTACAAACATGGATATCCTTGGTATGATGAAGAATAGGCGCTATATTTCTGCTCTGAACAAGCAAATCAATTCAGTATGAAATTGTCCAGGGAAAAACATGACTGTATCAAATTTTCCAGTGCAAAACATGACAGATGCTAAGCGAAAGAGATATGTTTAAACCGAAAATACAAGGTGGGGTATATGTTTACTAGCCGCTTGATATTTGTGCAGACAGAGATGTCTTCCCTTTGCTATTTGGCAAACACACAAAGTGACTGCAATTTTGGTTGAACTGCCCAAGAGAATAGTATAGTCACTGCATGCAGTGCCATTTGAAAATAGACACAGAAAGATTTGATAGTCACTTCATGGCTGCAGAAAAGTAGTACTGTACTATTTATTGGCCAACACTAGGTGCTTCATTGCTTAGGTCTGATTATACAATGGGCATCATTTTGCCTAAGTTAAAGTTTGTATTCCGAAAATAGTCTCGCCGTGTGATCTAGAGAAGACCAAATTATATTGTAGTGGATGTTCCTCCATCATGTGTGGTTCATTCTCATGGTTCCAGCTGTTGGTGAAACCACTTACGTTTGCAAGAGGAATTGTAGACTTCACAAACAAATTTGTCTTTCAGTCTGTACTGAATGTTGGCCAAGAGAAGCATCCATCTTAGTAGGAAGAACATATGTTTTTTCTAGATCTTTGCTTTTGGAGCTACCTATTTGTATATGATCTGTGAATCATTGAGATGCATTAACATGTTCATCTTATGTATGGGAATCGTACTAGTTGGTTTTAGTTGTGGTTGATCTTTGCTTTTGGAGCTACATACTTGTATATGATCTGTGAATCATTGAGATGCATTAACAGTTCCTTATATCTGTTCGCTCAGTGTTTAGAAGTTACTAATCGATCACTAGCTAGCCTACTAATGCGCTCCTGGCAGTTTTAGTTGCGACGCAAGATCCGAAGTGGTAGTTTTTTGAATAAAAATGCCTACCTCTGAAGAAACTGACAAGCTGCTCTGAAGAGAATGCCATGCGAATCTGAAGAAACTGCCAGCGAAAATGTTCGCAAATGCCTTATCTCCCAGCTAAAGTTCATCAACTAATGCCCTCGGATACGACTCGTTGCATGTTGTTCCACGTACTGGCGAGCGATTTTGAGTGCCTGCATGCAGCCGGCCATAATTAAGGCAGCTAACTGATGCGAAAAAGATGCGCTTTAATTGTTGCGGGCGTTTTAAATCCGTGGAATCATTATTGACAAGGAGGGAGATGATTCGAGTGCACTCGTTTGACCGTCATGCCGGCGTGCGACCCAGCACGGACGGGACGGGACGGCACAGTCAGAATTTCAGTTTCTCTAGTTTTCCACGGCATGCTGGCGCGCTAAGCCATGCCTGCTTAATTATGCATTGAATTCAGATGACCGTCGCGCTACCTTCCGCCTATAAGTACTGTTTCCTGACCTTCTATGGTGGCACCGTGACCCAACTCGCCCTATCCTCATAAGCCCCCACCGGCCCGACGTCGCTTGCCACTTATCCTTGCTCTCACCACGTCCGCCATGCCCCCGCCCGTCCGTGATAGGCGAGGCCGGAGGCGATCACCGCCGGAACTAGTGTTCGGTTTTTCACCGGAAGGCAGACGGAGGGAGGAGGCATTCTATCGGTCTTTAGATGGCAATGCGGAGATCGAGGACTTGTTGAAGCACGACTGCCTGGCGGAGGAGCAGGAGTTGTTGGAGCGCGACCGCTTGGCGGAGGAGCAGCGTATCGCTGATTTGCGCTGCCAACGGGACATGGTGAGGGAGTCCTGGACTAAGGGGTCCTCGGGCGTCCGGCCTGTTAGCCATGGCCGGACTGATGGGCTGTGAAGACATGAAGACCGAAGACTATACCCGTGTCCGGACTGGACTCTACTTGGCATGGAAGGCAAGCTTGGCGACTGACTATGAAGATTCCCTTTGATGTAACCGACTCCATGTAACCCTAGATCTCTCGGGTGTCTATATAAACCAGAGAGCATAGTCCGGATAGAGATACTCATTACCATATTCACATAGGCTAGACTTCTAGGGTTTAGCCATTACGATCCCGTGGTAGATCAACTCTTGTAACACTCATATTCATCAAGATCAATCAAGCAGGAAGTAGGGTATTACCTCCATAGAGAGGGCCCGAACCTGGGTAAACATCGTGTCCCCCGTCTCCAGTTACCATCGATCCTAGACGCACAGTTCGGGACCACCTACCCGTATTACGCCCACGATGCGGCTATATCTCCCACGTGTCGAGGCACGACTTAGAGGCATAACCGCATAGTGGTTTTGTCGCAAGAAGGGTCATCTTCACACAATCCCATGTAATGAACAAGAATGGGATAAAGAGTTGGCTTACAATCACCACTTCACACAATACATGAATATAGTGATACATCATCCAAATACAAACATATAGACCGTCTACGGTCAAAATCCGGATGAAAATAAGATAACCCCAAATGCTAGATCCCCGATCGTCCCAACTGGGCTCCACTACTGATCATCAGGAAAAGACACATAGTAACGACCACGTTCCTCGTCGAACTCCCACTTGAGATCGACGCCATCATCGGCACTGGCATCGTCGGCACCTGCAACTGTTTTGGTAGAATCTGTGAATCACAGGGACTCAGCAATCTCACACCCGCGAGATCAAAACTATTTAAGCTTATAGGAAAGGATGGTGTAATGAGGTGGAGCTGCAGCGGCAATAAGCATAATGGTGGCTAACTTGCGCAAAAGAGAGCGAGAAGAGAAGCAACGGAACGGTCGTCATCTAGCAATGACCAAGAAGTGATCCTGAACACCTACTTACGTCATGCGTAACTCAGACCGTGTTCACTTCCCGGACTCCGCCGAGAAGGGACCCTCACGGCTACACATGCAGTTGATGTATTTTAAATTGGGGTCAAGTGACAAGTTATCTACAACCGGACATTAACAAATTCCCATCTGCCTCATAACCGCGGGCACGGCTTTCGAAAGATAATACCCTGCAGGGGTGTCCCAACTTAGCCCATCATAAGCTCTCACGGTCAATGAAGGATAAACCTTCTCCCGGAAAGACCCGATCAATCTCGGAATCCCGGTTTACAAGACATTTCGATAATGGTAAAACAAGACCAGCAAAGCCGCCTGTCGTGGAATTGTCACGGCAGTTGTCCTTGGGCTAGGACTTAGTCGTGGAGCCATCGCAACTAGGAAGCTTGAAGGGGTTATGCGGGACAAGGAACACGAGGGTTTATACTGGTTCGGCCCCTTACAGGGAAGGTAAAAGCCTACGTCCAGTTCGAGGTGTTATTGACTAGGGTTACGATCGCCAGGGAGCTAAACAGCTATGCCCGGCTCTCGGAGAGATCGTTGTCGCCCTTAAACCGCTGCCGGGTCGTCCCTTTATATAGGGAGGCTGACGCCCAGCAGCCCTTAGAGTCCCGGCCGGCTCATAAGAGTGTCCGGCTCGGACTCTAAACAATACCTGCCTTACACTACAAGTTCTATTATAACAATAAAGATTGTACTACGAGCTTTAAGCCATCGCCGGGTCTCAGCCCATCTCTGGCCCATTATCTTGAAACTTAGCTCCGGGCTTCTGGCAATGACCCTTAGGGTAACCCGGCCCTCCTGGCGGGTGACTCCCGGGTCTATATCCTCAACATTAGGCCCCAGATTGACTTGAGCCGGCTCGTGTCAATCTTCAGCTCTGCAGACAGAAAAAATCTCCGGCTTACCATTCATGTGAAGGTCATAACCCGGAGTGACGTCATCCTCTGGACTCCGGATAATCCGCCGTGACGTCATCCTCCATTAAGTCCGTTTTTTACTCCGCCAGATCCGCAACGGATCTTTGCTTTTACTGTCCTTCCGAGAATCGAGGCGCCGTGAGGGGGAGATAACCACGCCGTGGCCTCCTTGAATCCCGCGCCCACTTATGACTCGGCCTTATAAATAGGCCGGCCCAGCACTTTCTTCTCACACTCTCCCTCTTCCTCCTCGTGCCATCGCTCCTCTGCTCGAGCTCCGTCACTGCCGCCGCCGTCGCGCCCCTGGTCTTCATCAACCCGGCCGCTGCATCACCCTGATTCAGACCAGACTCACGGCGGCGACCTCCGCTCCTTCCAACTCCGGTAAGTCTTCTTCGCTCTGCCAGATAGATCTACTTGTAGGGTTCATCTTGTGTTCTTCGCGTTCTTCCCCATTGCCGCAAACCTCCGTACTTCTTATAGTCACCACACTTAGTTGATTTGTAACCTCACCTAGAGTCAGTGCGGTAGATGTTTGAAATCCGTTTCTTCTGCAAAGAACCTTCTTTTTACTGCATAAGAACTATGCTCCACCTCAAGAACTTCTCCTGCCTCTGTTTTTAGGTCTAGAAAATTTTCATTTCACCCGACCATTTTGATCCAAAAAAGTTACTGCAATATGTGAAATCTGTTTTACCACACTTAGTAAAAACTGCAGCCCTTGAACCTTGGCGGCTTACACTTCCGACTTAAAGAATACACGCGCCGAAAAACTTTCCGGTTTAAAGAGAAACATGCTCTGTCAACTCTTCCGGCTTAACTGTAGTAAACCGTAGATGATCAACTTATCCTGAAAGCCCCGACGGCTTAGATAACCCATCGTATCAATATATATCATTAGTCCCCTTCATAAGCCGTCATTGTAGTTTGAATGATAAACTCCGGCTTATAATTAACCCGGACACCTTTCTCTTTATCATAGAACCACCAACCGTCACCATGCCTCCCAAGGCTCCCATCACTTGCAACTGGATGAGATCCAACGTCACTGATGAAACCCTGGCCAACTTTGTTAAGTCCGGATATCTGCCCAGGAAGGAAGTGATGTCCTACCGTGCCCCTGATCCGTCAGAAGAAAGACCACAGCCGAGGGACGGGGAAGTAGTGATCTTTGCGGACCATATGAGCCGGGGCTTCGCACCGCCCGGCTCAAAATTCTTCCGGGATGTGCTCAACTTCTTTGACCTTCGACCTCAGGATATAGGACCCAATTCCATATCCAACATCTGCAACTTCCAAGTCTTTTGTGAAGTATATCTTGGAGAAGAGCCGAGTCTGCTGCTCTTCAGAGAGCTGTTTTATTTAAACCGCCAGAATGAGTGTGCCAACGGGCCAAGTCTAGAGTTAGGCGGCATCTCCATCCAGCGACGTAGGGACTGTCTGTTCCCTTACGCAGAACCGCCGAGCCACCCTAAGGACTGGAACCTGACTTGGTTCTACTGTCAAGATACATCCCCGGCTGACGAGAATCCGCTGCCCGGTTTTCGCCCAACACGCCTGGAGCCGACTCATCCTCTCTCCGACAAACTGACTGCCGCGGAACGCCAGCCCCTGCTTCCAACGATCAACAAGATCAAGGCCCTGCTAGGCAACGGTCTGAACGGAATTGATCTAGTCCGGGTCTGGATCTCATGGCGGGTGATCCCGTTGAGCCGCCGCCCCGGCTTAATGTGTGAGTACACCGGGCGAAAGGATGACCCACAGAGGCACAGTCGCAATGATCTTCCAGAAGACGTTGCTGAAGAAGAGACCAAGGCTCTGTTAAACGAGAGCCTGGCAGACTGTGGAAGAACCGGGCTAGCCCCGTTCTGCAAGACCAATCCAGCCCCAGCGGTAAGCCGCTGACTTTAACCTTTCAACTTCTTTGGTATGTCACCTTGCTTTGAACCATTTTAGGAATCCATTACTGTATTTCTCAGGCTGATGATAAATTCTGGCGGGTCAAGTATGACCATGAGGCGGCCAAGAAGGCCAGGAAGGCGAAAAAGGCCGCCAAGAAAGCCGCCCCTCGCAAGAAGGGCAGCAGACCCACTGCTTCGGAACTAATGCAGTTAAGCGATAGCTCCGAGTCAGAGGTAACCCTTAAACCTTTTAAATTCTTGCTATAAATGTTGTCTGATGCTGTCCGCCTTATCAACACTTGCTTATTGACAGGATGACACCGGCGCCAGTAACCCGGTGGTCGAAGAGGTAACATCACTTTCCTCCGGCTCGGAGCCTTTACCACAGCTGAAAGTCCGAAGGGTAACCCGGAAAGTAAGCTTTTCCCATCCATTAGCTCACCGAGACCCTCAATTTCTTTTGAAGCAGCAGGTTCACGAGAGCCGGCGTCACACCCGGGCCCGCAAGGACACCGACCTCTCCACCGGGTTACCCGACACAACGAGGAAACGCCGCACAGAGGTTTTTTCTCACCTGTACCCTTTTCATCCGTTGGCGGGTGTCATCCGTCAGCCACTCAACTCTTCTGACTCCAATTACCAGGAGACCTCCCCCTCTTCGGGTGACTCCATGCAGTCAAGTCTGCCGGCCTTCAAGACTGCCCCCGGGTAATAACAATCTTCTTACATTATCTGTCTGTACTTACCCTTTGTATGCCTAACACTTCTGCCTTTTCAGTGCCCAGGCAAAGCTCACCAAAAGAGCAAAGAAGACAAGGTCAGCCGGAGTGCCAGACTTGCCTGAGCCGGAGACGACGGCTCAAGAGCCGCCAGCCGCCTCCGCCCCCGAAGCCACCATTCCCATGGACACGGCGCCTGAAGCCCCTGCCCCGAGCACCAAGAGAACAACCGAAGCATCAGCTAACCCGGAGGCGTCCGGCTCAGCCCCACCAGCTAACGACCCGGACGTGGTAATTACCCGGACGGAGTATGTTGAGCCGGGGAGGCCGACCGCACTGGCCAAATGCTCTGCGAAGGGGGAGTTGCTGCAACCCCATCGGGTGAATCTGGATCTCTCCAGCTACACCGATTTAAGCATTGGAGAGCTTGTCTCAGGCTATATCAGCCAGGTTCACAAGAGCCGAGACGCCGAGATCGCCATGGTCAGCCAGATCCAACAGAAATCTGAGGTAACCTTCTGCTGTTTTCTTATTTCTGCATAGTGATCCTTGTCATTCTAGCCCCCAAGTCTAGGACTTATACTTGAACATGTCGTAGACTTTAAATTCCGGCTTACTGAACTGAGCCGGCCGTACATAGATAGATACGTTCAATATGCATTAGCCCCCAAGTGCCAAGTGTCTTTGCTTGGAAAGCGCTTGGGACTTTATAGAATGACTGTTAATAACCCGGAAATATATGCAGGCTGTTGGCAAGAAATTAGAGTCGGACCTGGCGGATCTCAAGAGCCGGCTGAAGGCACAAGAGATGGAGACCCGGAAGGCAAATGCCAAGTTTGTCTCCAGCATCGCCGCTCAGGAGAAGTTGAAGACTGAATTCGACGCTGAGCGGAAGGCCTGGGCTGAGGAGAAAGCTGCACTGGTGACCCGGGCAGAACAGGCGGAGAAGGCCCTTACTGAGAAGACCGCTGAGCTCTCCGGTCTAAAGCGCCAAGTGTCCCAAATGGTAGCTGCCATCTTCGGTAAGTCGCCTCACCGGCTTTCATTCACGTTGGAATGTTTACATCTCTTAACTCATCCTTATCACCGGGTCATCTGATGTTGTTAAACAGGTTCCAGAAGCGCCAACTTGAACCAGAGCGTGGTCACCAAGTTAAAGGCCGTGTACACCCTGGTGGAACAGCTCTACACCGGGTCACAGCGGGCTTTAGCTGTGGTGGCCCTGTCGAATGAAGTGCCGACTCATCTGGCCGAAGTCCTGCGCCGGCTCGCAGCTCTGCCGCAGCGGATCCAGGAGCTACGACGAGCATCCGCGAGATCCGGAGCAATCGCCGCACTGAGCCGGGCCAAAGCCTTCTTGCCGGAGCTAGACCCGGCAGACATCGCCCTGGGTTACCCCAGCCTGAAAGAAGACGGCTCAGCGTTCGACCAGAAGGACTTCGCGGCTTGTGTGAAGGCTGTGCGCCCGGTGGCCACCATCATCGGGAACGACACCGATTTAACCAAGTATCAGCCGGGATACAACGCGGAGAATCAGAGGATTCCAACCCCTCGCTATGAAGCTATCAATCTGATTCCTCCGGCTCGCCAGCACACCTTCGCCCCGGAGATTAACCCGGCCGGGTTAATTGACGAAGAAGCTCAGTTCGAAGCTCTCAGTGGCATCAACTGGAAGTCGTCGACCTTCGAAGCCTTGGGATCAGCCGGAGCAGAAGATGAGCCGGGGACTTCGACTCAGCAGGCGTCATAAACCGGCTAGCGGCTCACCAAACAACGCTCCACCCTTGGAACTTTGAAAGATTTTTGTAATAGAATAGGTGCAACAATTTATCTCTGCCGTGCCATCGTGCACGTAATGAATGCTGAAATCCTTTGAAGTCATTCTTTTTGATGCTCCTCCGGGTTATAATTATCCTTCGTGCTTCTCAACCTTTTAAAAAAGTACCTTTAATTATCTGCATAAGAAGGCAAATCGCAAGTCACAAGGCGGCTTACCGCCCTGAGAATCAGGTGTCTGAGATGGATAACCCGGAATTCAACCAAAAGACTGGTCCTTCACTATATTCTGAACATAGTCGTGATAACACACTCAACAGCTTGTAAGCATACTTCCGGGTTAAATAACCCGGGTAGCACGGTTAGTATCTGAACTCGAATTTACTTGTCTTGATGACATCCATGATGCTCAACTAACAAGATAAACCAAAATTAAGCCGGCAAGTGAAACCCGGCAGTACATACTTTGACATGATCAGAGTAAACTTGTGGTAAAATGTAAAAATTTAAGGGCTTCCGGTTCGAATACGACCAGAACCTCGGTCCAAAGGGGTTAAGCTAAGATTCGGATACGATCATATAGCCCCCAGTGGGTTCGGCGATGCCAATCAAGAGGGTATCGACAGCTATGTTCTCTTGGGTTCGAATACGACCCATGTTTGAACAGGAAGCCCCCAAGTGATTCTGAAAATTGTTTAACGACGCTGATTCGAATACGATCCACGTCGGTTCTCAGAGGGGTTACACTATGATTCAAATATGACCAAAGGCAACCTCCCAATGAGCTCGGCACTTTGCCAATCAAATGGGTATCGACAGCTATGTTCTCTTTGGTTCGAATACGACCCATGTGTGAACAGGAAGCCCCCAAGTGACTTTATTGCTTACAGCTAGATTTGAAGATGATCATAAGCCGGATCTTCTGTAAGTCAGCATGTAAAAAACAACACACATATTTGGGAGAGAGCAAAGGACAGAGGTCCTGCTTTATTGCTTTATCATAATATATACATGGCTGAGATAAATATGTACATCACAAGAGCCGGTAGCTCAAGTGTAGTAAGGCCGAAGCTGAGCTATGTTCCACGGCCGACGGGTCTCCTCCTCAGATTTACGCGAGTCCTTATGCTCCCGGATATCAATGAGGTAATATGACCCGTTGTGCAAGTTCTTACTGACCACAAAAGGCCCTTCCCAAGGTGGGGATAACTTGTGTGCATCTGTTTGATCCTGGATGAGCCGGAGCACCAGGTCGCCTTCCTGGAAAGACCCGGGACTTGACCCGGCGGCTATGATAACGGCGCAGGTCTTGTTGGTAAATCGCTGAACGGGCGGCTGCCACATCACGCTGTTCGTCCAACAAGTCCAGAGCATCTTGGCGCGCCTGTTCATTATCCGTCTCAACATAAGCCGCCACACGAGGTGAATCATGACGGATGTCGCTGGGGAGAACTGCTTCTGCTCCATAAACCATGAAGAAAGGCGTGAAGCCTGTAGACCTGTTAGGAGTAGTGTTGATGCTCCATAAAACGGAGGGCAATTCCTCCACCCAACAACCCGGCGTCCGTTGCAAAGGGACCAAGAGCCGGGGTTTAATGCCCTTCAGAATCTCCTGGTTAGCTCTCTCAGCTTGACCATTGGATTGGGGGTGTGCCACTGAAGAAACATCAAGCCGGATATGCTCTCTTTGACAAAACTCCTCCATAGCGCCTTTGGACAGATTAGTGCCATTGTCTGTTATGATGCTGTGTGGAAAGCCGAAGCGGAAGATCACCTTTTTCATAAATTGAACCGCCGTGGCTGCATCACACTTGCTAACTGGCTCAGCTTCCACCCACTTCGTGAATTTGTCCACTGCCACCAAGAGGTGGGTCTTCTTATCCTTGGACCGTTTAAAAGGCCCGACCATATCAAGCCCCCAGACCGCAAAGGGCCAAGTGATCGGGATCATCCTCAATTCCTGAGCCGGCACATGAGCCCGTCGGGAGAACCTTTGGCAGCCATCACATTTACTGACCAAGTCCTCTGCATCAGCGTGAGCCGTCAGCCAATAAAAACCATGACGGAAAGCCTTGGCCACAAGAGATTTTGAACCGGCATGATGGCCACAATCCCCTTCATGGATCTCGCGCAAGATCTCTTGACCTTCCTCAGGGGAGATACAACGCTGGAATGCCCCTGAAACACTGCGATGATGCAACTCGCCATCGATAACAATCATTGACTTAGCCCGCCGGGTTATTTGCCTGGCCAGAATTTCATCCTCAGGCAACTCTCCCCGGGTTATATAAGCCAGATATGGCATTGTCCAGTCTGGTATGATATGAAGAGCCGCCACCAGTCGTGCCTCCGGGTCAGGGATAGCCAAGTCCTCCTCTGTAGGCAACTTGACCGAAGGGTTATACAGGACATCCAGGAAAGTGTTAGGCGGCACCGGCTTTCGCTGAGAGCCGAGCCGGCTTAAAGCATCAGCCGCCTCATTCTTCCTGCGGTCAATGTGCTCCACTTGATATCCCTGAAAGTGCCCGGCAATGGCATCAACCTCGCGGCGATAAGCCGCCATTAGAGGATCCTTAGAATCCCAGGTGCCTGATACTTGTTGAGCCACCAAGTCTGAGTCACCAAAACACCTCACCCGGCTTAAGCTCATCTCCTTAGCCACCCGAAGACCGTGGAGCAAAGCCTCGTATTCAGCCGCATTGTTAGTGCAAGGAAACATCAACCGTAGCACATAATGGAACTTGTCACCTTTAGGGGAAGCCAAGACAACACCAGCCCCCGAGCCCTCCAGCTGCCTGGACCCATCAAAGTGAATAGTCCAATAAGTGTTATCCGGCTTTTGCTCGGGTACTTGTGACTCTGTCCAATCATTGATGAAATCCACCAAGGCCTGAGACTTGACAGCAGTGCGTGGCACATATTTAAGGTCATGAGGTCCAAGTTCTATAGCCCACTTAGCAATTCTCCCTGTAGCCTCTCTGTTTTGGATAATATCACCAAGAGGGGCGGAACTGACCACAGTGATGGGATGACCCTGAAAATAATGCTTAAGCTTCCGGCTCGCCATAAACACCCCATACACAAGCTTCTGCCAATGTGGATACCTCTGCTTGGACTCAATGAGCACCTCACTGATATAATAAACCGGCCGCTGAACCGGATGCTCCTTACCCGCCTCCTTGCGCTCCACCACAATAGCCACGCTGACGGCTCGTGCGTTTGCCGCCACATACAGTAGCAAGGGCTCCTTATCAACCGGAGCAGCAAGGACAGGGGGCTCTGCCAGTTGCTTTTTCAAATCCTCAAAAGCGGTATTAGCTGCATCATTCCAGATGAAGTTGTCAGTTTTCTTCATCAACTGATATAAGGGCATAGCCTTCTCACCCAAACGACTTATAAACCGGCTTAAAGCAGCGATGCGACCCGCCAAACGCTGAACGTCATTTACACACGCCGGCTTAGCCAAGGAAGTGATGGCCTTGATCTTCTCCGGGTTAGCCTCAATGCCTCTGTCAGAAACCAAGAAGCCCAATAGTTTGCCTGCAGGAACACCAAAAACACATTTGGCCGGGTTAAGCATCATCTTATAGACCCGGAGATTGTCGAAGGTTTCCCTTAAGTCATCTATCAGGGTTTCCTCCTTGATGGATTTAACCACAATGTCGTCCACGTAAGCGTGAACATTGCGCCCGATCTGTTTATGAAGACAATTCTGCACACAACGCTGGTAAGTCGCCTGTGCACACTTGAGTCCAAAGGGCATAGACACATAGCAGAAGGCTCCAAAGGGAGTGATGAACGCCGTCTTCTCCTGGTCCTTAACTGCCATCTTAATCTGATGATACCCGGAATAAGCATCCAAGAAACTTAAGCGTGCACAACCTGCCGTAGCATCAATGATTTGATCGATACGGGGGAGAGCAAAAGGATCAGCCGGACACGCCTTGTTCAAGTCCGTGTAGTCCACACACATCCGCCAGGTGCCGTTCTTTTTAAGTACAAGCACCGGGTTAGCCAACCACTCTGGGTGAAAAACCTCAACAATGAACCCGGCCGCCAAAAGCCGGGCCACTTCTTCACCAATAGCCTTCCGCCTCTCTTCATTAAACCGTCGAAGGAACTGTCTGACCGGCTTAAATTTTGGATCAACATTGAGAGTGTGCTCAGCGAGTTCTCTAGGTACACCTGGCATGTCAGAAGGTTTCCATGCAAAGATGTCCCTATTCTCACGGATGAACTCGATGAGCGCGCCTTCCTATTTCGGGTCCAGATTTGCACTGATGCTGAACTGCTGAGACGAGTCACCTGGAACAAAATCAACAAGTTTAGTCTCATCAGCTGATTTAAACTTCATTGCTGGTTCATTCTCCGTGGTTGGCTTTTTCAGAGAGGTCATATCTGTTGGGTCAACATTGTCTTTATAAAATTTCAACTCTTCTGTGGCACAAACAGACTCTGCATAAGCCGCGTCACCTTCCTCACACTCCAGAGCCACTTTCCGGCTGCCGTGAACCGTAATGGTCCCGTTGTGACCCGGCATCTTGAGTTGTAAGTACACATAACACGGCCGTGCCATGAACTTGGCGTAAGCCGGCCGTCCGAATATAGCATGGTATGGACTTCTTATCTTGACCACCTCAAAGGTCAACTTTTCCACCCTGTAGTTGTTCTCATCACCGAAGGCCACTTCCAGTTCGATCTTGCCGACTGGATAAGCCGATTTACCGGGTACCACACCATGGAAGATAGTATTTGACTGGCTGAGGTTCTTATCAACTAGCCCCATACGACGGAAAGTCTCATAATAGAGGATGTTGATGCTGCTGCCTCCATCCATGAGTACCTTTGTGAACTTATAGCCTCCCACTTGAGGAGCCACCACTAAGGCCAGGTGGCCCGGGTTATCCACCCGGGGAGGGTGATCCTCCCTACTCCACACTATGGGCTGCTCCGACCACCGTAAGTAGCGTGGAACTGCCGGCTCAACAGCATTAACAGCCCTCTTGTGAAGCTTTTCGTCTCGTTTGCACAAACTAGTGGTGAACACGTGATACTGTCCACCGCTAAGCTGCTTTGGGTTGGTCTGATAGCCCCCCTGTTGCTGTTGATGACCCTGACCAGACTGTTGATTAAAGCCCCCTTGACCGTTCTGAGGACCGGAATTTGACCCGCCGCCCGGGCCATGAAAGCCGCCAGCGCCGGAGCTGCCGCCCGGGCCATTGTAGTTTTTAAAGGCCTTCATGATAGCACAATCCTTCCACAGATGAGTCGCTGGCTTCTCTCTAGAGCCGTGTCTCGGACAAGGTTCATTCAACAGCTGCTCCAGAGAAGGTCCTGACCCGCCGCCTCGGGGAGGGGGCCTCCCCTTGCGTCGCTGGTTGTTGCCTTGGGTGTTGGCTACGAACTCCAGGCTGCCATCGGCCTTGCGCTTGCCTCCTCCTTGATTCCCCGGGTTAAACTGAGGACCCTTGCCATTGCCGTTCTTCTTTCCCTTCCCTGTCCTTTCATCATCTGAAGGGGGATCCTTGGTACCATCAGAATCGGCGTACTTGACAAGAGCCGCCATTAGTGTACCCATATCCGTGCAGTCGCGTTTAAGCCGCCCAAGTTTCATCTTTAGGGGCACAAAGCGACAGTTCTGTTCCAACATCAAGACTGCAGAGCCGGCATCCATCTTATCTGATGAATGTATGATCTCCTTGACCCGGCGAACCCAATGGGTCGTGGATTCACCCTCCTGCTGCTTACAGTTAGTCAAATCCACAATTGACATAGACTGCCTACAGGTATCCTTAAAGTTTTGAATGAACCGGGCCTTCAGCTCAGCCCAAGACCCAATGGAGTTTGGTGGTAGCCCTTTTAACCACGTGCGGGCAGTTCCATCTAACATCATGGTGAAATATTTGGCCATGGCCGCCTCGCTGACCTCTAGCAGTTCCATAGCCATCTCATAACTCTCAATCCAGGCCGCAGGCTGTAAGTCAGCTGTATAGTTAGGCACCTTCCTAGGGCCCTTGAAATCCTTAGGTAGACGTTCATTACGGATGGCCGGCACCAAACAAGGGACACCCCCGGTCCTGGTAGAAATACCCACATCAACGGACGCCGTCGGATAAGCCGGGGGGGTCTGATAAGCCGTCAATTGCGGCACCTGCTCCGCCTCTTGCCGTGCTTGGTCTGCTGCGTAGAAGGCTCCAACATGAGCCGGGCCATGGCCAGGGGGTGGGTCATGGCGTCGGACATTACTTGAGCCGGTTGCTGAGACCATGTGCCGGCTGTAACTCGGGCTCTGGCCTGGGCGAGGAGTTGAGTGGATCCTGTCCCGGCTGTAGGAGTACGCCTCTTGCTGTGCTAGAGCCGTCTGCAGGAGTTCCCTGACCCGGCGGGTTTCGACGGCTGCCGGAGAATTGCCGTCAACGGGAAGAGCCGCCAGTCGTGCTGCCGCAGCTACCATGTTCTCCAGCGGGTTATCGTAATGACCCGGGGGTATTGGCACATACTGAGGCGGGGCAGGGGGCACCTGGGGAGGCCCCATTACTAGTGGCTGAATAAGGGGTCCCGACCCGGGCGCAATGACCCCTGGTGGGTTACTGGATCCCGCACCCGGCGTGTTGAAGAGATTGCGCGGATCGTAAACCGGCGGGAGTCGAGACTGGGCCTTCTGATGCCTCCTTCTCATGACCTCGTTGGCCGCGTTCTGATCCATCGTGAGTTGGAAGGACTGCGCCTGAATCAACTGAGTCCGGGCGTCGAGAGCCGCCCGCTCCGCCGCCAGCCTGATCCCTTCTGCTGCAAGATCCTCTTTAGCTTTCATCAGATCCAATTTTAACTGTGCCACCTCCGCGTCATGCTGGGCTTGATCTGCCGGGTCAACCGTGGCAGTTAACAGGGCCGTCATCTTATCTGTGAGATCCATCAGCACCTGAGCCGGGGAAGGCTCCGGGTTTTCCTGATCCGGTAGCGGGGTTCTGAACAGGCTGCGCACCAGCCATAAAAACTCCGACCTGACTTGGCGGCTCAAAAAGGTCCGGAATACTGTTGCCATCGGAATAACTCATGAGCCTGCCATCTTGAAGTTGGTACAACGAGTTTGACTCATCAGCGGCCGACTCGCCGTCAGAGCCGGCGGCCGCCTCATCCCCAGACCCAGATGGATCGGAGGGCCTTCCATGGATGCATCCCACAAAAGCGCGCTTTAAGGCAGGCCGGGCCCGGGCGGGTCGTGCGCGCTGAGCCGTTTCGATGAGATCGGCGCAGAGATCCGGCTCGGGGCCCGGCTCACCAACCTTGCCAATGAAGACATGAATTCCGCCAAAGGGGACCCGGTACCCGTACTCCACTGAGCCGGCGTCGGGGCCCCAGTCCGCATCGTCGATGTAGAGCTTGCCGCGACGACTCTTGGTCATCCGGCCCACAGCGTATCCCTTGAGCCCTTCGAAGCTGCCCTTCAAGAACTCAAATCCACCGTGCGCCAGCCCCACGGTGGGCGCCAACTGTCGTGGAATTGTCACGGCAGATGTCCTTGAGCTAGGACTTAGTCGTGGAGCCATCGCAACTAGGAAGCTTGAAGGGGTTATGCGGGACAAGGAACACGAGGGTTTATACTGGTTCGGCCCCTTACGGTGAAGGTAAAAGCCTACGTCCAGTTCGAGGTGTTATTGATTAGGGTTACGATCGCCAGGGAGCTAAACAGCTATGCCCGGCTCTCGATGAGATTGTTGTCGCCCTTAAACCGCTGCCGGGTCGTCCCTTTATATAGGGAGGCTGACGCCCAGCAGCCCTTAGAGTCCCGGCCGGCTCATAAGAGTGTCCGGCTCGGACTCTAAACAATACTTGCCTTACACTACAAGTCTACTATAACAATGATTGTAACTACGGGCTTTAAGCCATATCCGGGTCTCAGCCCATCTCTGGCCCATTATCTTGAAACTTAGCTCCGGGCTTCTGGCAATGACCCTTAGGTAACCCGGCCCTCCTGGCGGGTGACTCCCAGGTCTATATCCTCAACACCGCCCGAATGTGCTGACAAATCCCGATAGGAGATGCACATATCTTGTTCTCAGGGCACACCGGATAAGTCAAGCTATGAGTAAAACCAGACCTCGAGTTTCCCCGAGGTGGCCCCGCAGGCTGCTCGTTCGGACCGACACTCGAAGGAGCACTGGCCCGGGGGTTAAAATAAGATGACCCTCGGGCTCGCGAAAACCGGGGGAAAAAGGCTTAGGCGGCAAATAGTAAAACCAAAGTTGGGCCTTGCTGGAGGAGTTTTATTCAAGGCGAACTGTCAAGGGGGTCCCATAAATCACCCGACCGCGTAAGGAACGCAAACTCAAGGAACATAATCCCGGTTTATCAGTAACTAGGGCGGCAAGAGTGGAACAAAACACCAGGCATAAGGCCGAGCCTTCCACCCTTTACCAAATATATAGATGCATTAATTAAATAAGAGATATTGTCATATCCCAACATATCCATGTTCCGACATGGAACAAACTCCAACTTCACCTGCAACTAGCAACGCTATAAGAGGGGCTGAGCAAAAGCGGTAACTTAGCCAATCAATAGTTTGCTAGGAAAGGATGGTTAGAGGCTGACATGGCACAATGGGAGACATGATATATCAAGTGATAGGTAGCGGAGCATGGCAATAGAGCGAACAACTAGCAAAGCAAAGATAGAAGTGATTTCGAGGGGTGGTCATCTTGCCTGCAAGGTTCTCAGAGTTGTCGAAAGCTTGATCCTCGTAAGCGTACTCAACAGGTTCCTCATTCACGAACTCGCCTCCCGGATCTACCCAAGACAAGAACACAAGCAAACGGAACCACAATCAACCACGAGAAATGCACAAGCAACATGATGCAAAACATGTATGATATGCAAGATATGGTATGCGATGCATATGCGTGCTCCGGAAGGAAAATGATGAACATGGCAGTAACTTGGCAAACCAAGCATGCCACTAGAAAGATGAGATGATTTCGGTCGAAATCGATATAAAGATCACCGGAATCGGATGCACGGTTTGCAAAAGGCAAGCAAAACAAAATGACACTAATCTGCGATAAACAGCAAGATAGCACCTAAAATGCAACAAGCAAAAATGCTACATCACCCCAACATAGCAACTAAGCACATGGTAGTAATCTACAGGAGATGCTTGACAAAAGATGAACACTGAGCTACGGCTAGATCACAACATATCAAGCTCAAACAAGCATGGCAAAAGTGCAAAAGATAACAGGATCACAGACTTGGTGAAAAACTGGACATGGCAGAAAACCGCATCAGGTAGCAATGTTCAGAGCACGAAATCAACATGCTACAGGAACTTAACATAGCAAAACAAGGCATGGCAGTGTTCTACTAAATGCAGATGACAAAAGTCCCTTACTGACGATAAGCCAAAAAGGACCAGAAGATATGATGGCAAGCATGTAAACATAGCAAGTTTCGTTATCAGGTTTCAGACTTAGCCAGAAACTTAACATAGCAAAACAGAGCATGGCAGAAATAATAATATGTAGGCCTCTTTGTGAGCTTGACGCACTCACTACAGAGCAATGCACTACAAACCAAGCACCCCTACAGCAAGATGGCATGTTTATGAAGCTATCCATGGCAAGAACAAATGCATAGCATGTATGGATCAACTACAATAAGCTTGGCAAAATTGCATATCATGTTAAGAATCTGCCAGAAATATTTTATAGCAAAAGTAGAGCAAGATTGAGTCATGCTATGGCACTCCATAATTGCAAAAATTGCAGGAATGGATCAATTACAACTATAGCTAGAAAACATCCTTACTGAACATCTCTAAAATATGCATGGATCTCTCTGTAGCATCAAGTTTACATGGCACCAAAATAACAGCAGACAAGGACTTAGAGAAATCACCAAGTCCGTGAAATCAGAAATATTACGGGGCCTAATTTGCATGCTTGTGCTAGCACCACAGAGATCACAAAATACATGGACTAACCACTGAAAGATGGCATGGCTATACCTTCAAAACACAATGTAGAGCTCATGCCCAAAAGATGCACAGATTAAATGATACAAAAATAACAAATCTCCAAGTTCTGATAAGAACCAGAGATAACAGCAACTAGCCCTCTTCCAACAGAGATTTGGGCATCAAGATGACCTCTAATGAACATGGTGCAATTAAACAAAATGAAGAGCATCACCGAGGCGAACAATTTGGACATATTACTGCGCGAACCTCGGAGCTACATGCAAGAGTTGACGCACATATGAACAGAGGAATTGTGGAAAATGAAGACTTGGATAAATGCGGAGCGGAGGGAAGTCACGGCGCTCCCAGATCAGATCGCTCCGACGACGTGCCGAGCAGGTTCGACGGCGGCGGCCGGTTGCGGGAGGAGGGGGCCGGTGGTCGGCGACAGGAGAGGAAGGAGAGGGAGGCCGGCCGGGCTCGGGCTCCGG
The DNA here is from genome assembly GCF_018294505.1 of Triticum aestivum. Taxonomy (NCBI): domain Eukaryota; kingdom Viridiplantae; phylum Streptophyta; class Magnoliopsida; order Poales; family Poaceae; genus Triticum; species Triticum aestivum. The sequence goes on from NC_057796.1 coordinate 360,259,648, forward strand.
TGGCGGGGCGCGGCCCGAGGCGGCGGAGCTTGATGCGGCGGCGGCGGCGAGGGAGCCGGCGGCGGCGCGACCGACAGGCGGCGGGGCGAGCCGCGGGAGGCGCGGGCTCGGACGCGGGGAGGCGCGCGGGCCCGCGGGGGCGGCGTACGGGCCCGGCGGGCCGGCGGTGCGGGGCACGGTGCGGGCCACGTGGCACGCGGTGGCTGGTTGTGGTCGGCGGCGGAAATCGTCCGGCTGTAGACGGACGTGTCCGGCCGCGGCGGGGAAGGTTTGCTAGGGTTTTGACTGCGAAATTTCGGGGGGGTCTCACAAATTTATAGGTAGAGGAGCTAGGAGGCTCCAAATGAGTGCGGTTTTCGCCCACACGATCGTGATCGAACGACCTAGAGCATGGAAGAGAGTTTGGTGGGTTTTCGGCTGGTTTTTGAGGGGGTTTCTGTTGGACAATCAGATGGACTTTGCGGATGCCCGGTTAACCGTTGGAGTACCAAACGACCTCCAAATGGAACGAAACTTGACCGGTGGTCTCCAGGTGGTATATTAAGGCCACTTGACAAGCCTCGGTCCATTCCGAGAAAGTTTGACACCCGCACACGAAAGAAAACAAGAGGGATGCACGGGAGGAGATAGGAGCGTCGGATTGCAAAACGGACAATGGGGAAAATGCTCGGATGCATGAGACGAACACGTATGCAAATGCAATGCACATGATGACATGATATGAAAATGCATGACATGACAAAATGCAAAACGAAAGACAAAACCCGACCACGGAGAGAATAACATAACACATAGCCAAAAATGGCAAGAGTCGGAGTTACAAATATGGCAAGTTACATCCGGGGTGTTACAACCCGAGATCCGCCGGTTTTGACACCGACATTGGTGCTTTCATTGAGAGTTCCACTGTGCCGTCGGCAAAGGACTCGATGGCCCCTTCGATCGTCAGTGATGACGTTGTCCAGGGAGAAACCTTTCTCCCCGCACAGATCTTCGTATTCGGCGGCTTGGTACTGCGGGCCAACTCGCTTGGCCATCTGGAGCAGATCGACAACTACGCCCCTGGCCATCAGGTCAGATTCAGAAGCTTGAACTACGTTGTGGACGTCCGTGGAGACTTGATCTTCGACGGATTCGAGACCGCGGCAATCGCTCCCTGTTGCCCCGACGGACATGGCTTAAACTTGTCATCGAGCCGCATCTAGGAGATAGCTCCTATAGCAACTCTGGCCTTACATCCAGAGCAGATCAAGTCGTCCGAAGATGGGAAGCTCAACCCCATCATGGGGGCTACCGATTCTGCAATATTGGAGCCACCCGCAGATTCCACTTGGTACGGTATCTGCATCAACGGAACCCCAGACTCTTCTCCGGTGTCGAGTTCCGAACCCTGCGAGCCCGCGGATACCGAACTCGATCAGTTATCGATCTTCAAGTTCAGCACCGCAGATGTCTTCCAACACTCGCCCATGGGCGACCTACTAAACTCAATAAAAAACCTATCCCTGGCAGATGACTCATCGCCGAACTATGTTCGGTTCGAACTTACGGCGGATGATGGAGAATTTTGCTTTCCACCCGCCACCCACTTCATAGCCACCGTTGAAGACCCAACCAACACGCCTGACCCCCGCCCCGAAGACATTGACGGTATGGACGACGATGAGGGGCAGGGCCAGAGCTTTCTACCTGCTAGACACGGGATGGCCACTTCCTGGTATGACGTGTGTATGATAGACACACCTGACGACGGTCTCGACGATGACAAGGAGGATCCAGTCGAGAATAAACCTCCTGGTACACAGTCCGAACACCAGCGCCCACGGCGCCGCTCCAAGTCACATCGCCCAAGAGAAAACACTGCTAGCACCAGAAAAGGAAACACTCCGGACAATGAAGACCCTGTTGAGGTAGAATCCGAACAGGAGGAACAGGAAAGCGGGCAAGACAGCCCTGATGAACAGGCCACATATGGAGACTCGGAGGACAGCAATTATCTCCCACACTCCGAGGAAGAGGAGATCCTCGGCAACGAGGATTTTATCGTGCCTAAGGAACCTCTCGAGCAGGGGCGCTTTAAACGCCGGCTTATAGACACTGCAAGGAGCCTAAGGAAGAAGCAGCTGCAGCTTCAAGCAAGCCAAGATTTGCTCAATGATAGATGGACCGAGGTCCTGGCCGCCGAAGAATATGGCTTTAGCGGCCCAGACGAAAGCCACCCCAAGAGTAGGTGGCTCCCTCAATACAATGGCAGGGCGTTGGAGCCCACACCATCATCGAAGAACACGGTGGGCCCACCACAGTTGTGTCCGGACAAAGCAGCAGCCCAAGCAGAGCACCATACCAACCCATCCGGCCGTCCAAGCAAGAATAAAGCAGCTCGGGGGAACACTCGCGTCATCCAACAAGACCTGGAGGGTAGAACAGGACACACAAAATCGACACCCAGATCGCAGGGACATGCCCCGACCAGTAACAACGGTTATCTATTCGGACACAACAGACCCGACCACGCTCGGTCCGAAAACCGTAAGCGGAGTCCGCCGGAGGTGCTTCACAGTGTGGCCCAACATAGAGGAGCCGCACACCCTCTCTGCTTCACTGACGAGGTAATGGAGCATGAATTCCCAGACGGGTTTAAACCCATTAACATCGAATCATACGATGGAACAACAGATCCCGCGGTATGGATTGAGGATTACCTCCTCCATATTCACATGGCTCGCAGAGACGACCTTCATGCCATTAAATACCTACCTCTCAAGCTCAAAGGGCCGGCTCGGTACTGGCTAAACAGTTTGCCAGAAAATTCTATTGGCAACTAGGAAGATTTGGAAGACGCCTTTCGGGACAACTTCCAAGGAACATATGTCTGGCCACCAGATGCCGATGACTTGAGTCACATTGTCCAGAAGCCCGGCGAGTCAGCCAGGCAGCTCTGGACTAGGTTCTTAGTCAAAAAGAACCAAATTGTCGACTGTCCGGACTCGGAAGCCCTTGCGGCCTTCAAACATAGCGTCCGGGATGAATGGCTAGCGCGTCACCTCGGCCAGGAAGGACCCAAATCCATGACAGCCCTTACCGCTCTAATGACCCGCTTTTGCACGGGAGAAGACAACTGGCTCGCTCGTAAAAGCAACAACGCCAGTGACCCGGGCACTTCCGAAATCCGAGACGGCAACGGCAAGCCACGACGAACCGAACACAACAGTCGCAACAATAATGCAAGATTATGCGACACAGCGGTCAACCCCGGATTTTACAATCCGAAACCCGGTCAACGAAAGAAGCCATTCAACGCAAACCAGGATGGACCATCCACCCTCGATAGGATATTGGACCGACCTTGTCAGATTCACGGTCACCCTAATAAGCTAGCTAATCACACCAACAGAAATTGTTGGGTCTTTAAGCAAGCAGGCAAGCTTAACGCCGAGCACAAGGGGAGGAGGCCACCAGGCGATAAAGACGACGGAGCAGCTCGCCAGCCGAACACCAGGGGCCAGAAACAGTTTCCCTCCGAAGTTTGACCACTCCCGGAACGGAAATAGCAGTTCGGCTTCCGCCACCCACCCACTATACTGGCAAGATTTACACCACGCGTACATCACTACGCGCTCAAGATACCATGGGCATTGGCGGAAGCACAATACAGAGAACCCTGCAAGCATTCCTGTAACGTTTTTTATCTGTTTTCCTTACTTTTCTTTATTATCTCTTAAAAACAGGTGACCATCAGGACAGCATCTACATCAGACTCTATTGGAGTTCAGATCCGTACACTCACCTAAGGGGCCACTTCCGTTAAGGATTCCCCATCCTCGAGAATGGGCGGCGCAGACGTGCAACAGGAGGTTCAAAATAAGCTTTTGTAGACCGCACTCGTTATTTTGAGCCTGTACTATGCCTTTTTCCTCCGTTCCCAACCCCGAGCACGTCAAATAGCCGGGTTGTGGTTTTTTAGTTTTTATATACATTTATCATTGGCATATTGCTCCGCTCCCAGTAAACTTCATCCGAACTAATCTTCCATGCTCTTTCTACAATGAGTCCGGCCGTAACGACTGCCTTACAAGACGCACCTCGGCATAACTCGCCAGGGGCCCGGTATGGGAACAAATGAGTCACCATTAAAAGTCCGAACAACTCTATAGCGTACTTCGGCGTTGCAAGTTTGGCCTTATATGCATCAGCTTCGAATCATTGTCTTTGGTCAATAGTTGGGTTGCCCGGCTCCTGTGCTTGCTACCCTACATTCCGCTCTATCGGCTAGGGTAGTAAAGGGAGAACTACTGCGATTGTGCCCTCGCATAAACCGGATGAGCACCTTAGTAGAGAAAGCTGAAAACTGACTGTCATGATGCGGCGAGAGTTGGTCAACCACTTGACGACTTATTCGAATCTTTAGCGATTCTCCGTGTCATACGAAGGATCTTTTTTAGATCAAAATATGTAAGGCACGATATTACAATACGCTGTATACATACCAGGGGCTATGTCATAGCCTCACGATAAAACTCCTATGGCTAAGTCAAAGTGTTAACGCCCTATAGTCCGATTGCCTGGTTCGCCGCATTATCACCTCCTTTATGGACCAAGACGTTGGATAAAGAGTGATTAAATGCTTTTCCAAACACCCCCATACTTCCTACGAGGGAGCTGAAGCCGACGACTGGAAAACTTTCAGATTATACTAAAACGGCCGCACAGGAGGAATTCAAGCTTTTGAGCAAAATATAAATAGATTAACTATAAAGTTGTCTGTTACAACCCTTATACACATCACTCGAACATTATGTCTTTCGAGCACTGACCCTCTATCAAGCGGGCGGCCTCTAGGACGTCTTCAAAATAATGCTCCGGCTCATAACGGTCCTTGCCCTAGGGTGGACTCCTCGCTGCAACATCGATGGCCTTCATCTTTCCCCAGAACATTTTGACTCGGGCAAAGGCCATCCGTGCACCCTCAATGCACGCCGACCGCTTCACAGCGTCGATATGTGGCACCGCGTCAACAAGCCGCTGAACCAGGCCGAAATAACTACTTGGAACAGGCTCAGTCAGACACAACCGGACTATGACGTTCTTCATGGCAGCACCGGATATCCTATGCAGCTCGGCCCACAGGGACATCTGTTCATTCAGCAGCAGAGGGCGCTTTGACGCGCCGAATTGTGACCAGAAAAGCTTCTCCGTTGCACACCCCCCCTCTTGTGCGTGGTAAAACCGCGCCGCATCGGACGAACTCTTCGGCAAGTCTAAAAATTTGTCCGGAGAACTCCATACGTGGTTAAGCTGAACATAGTTCGGATCCCCGAACTTAGTCTGCAACAAAAAGGGCTTGCTAGCAGCAATATCCACAGCTTGTCGGAACTCCTCACGGGCCGCTCTGGATTCAGATCGCGCTTCTCTCGCCTCTCGTAAGGCCTTGTAAAGTTCAGCCGTTTTGGCTTCATTTTCTTTCTCAAGAAGTTTACAGCGGCTAGCCGCATTCTCTAATTCGTGCGCCATGGTGGACAGCTTCTCCTGGTCTTGGCGCCGTGCAGCTTGTTCGGCTTTCAACTCAGCTGATGCCTTTTCGGCAGTCGCGTTACTAAACCGGGCCTGCTTCTTGGCCCGGGCTAGCTCCGCCCGAAGGGCCTCCACGGTGGCAGCACCATCTACATTCATGCACATGTCATATAAAACTCTTTTTAGAGTCAGGCTTAAAATACAAGCACATTGGTGTAAGGAATGCTCGAAATATATACCTTCCGCTGCAGTTCGGCCACTTCCGTATTTTGGGTAGCTGTAGGAGGGGAGGCAGCCTGTATTCATTGTTAAATCAAGGTTAGTACCTGAGCATATCATTTCGATCCTCCAATCGCTTCCTTTGGAAGGCAATCCGAGTCTCAGGGGCTACTGCATATACAACAGGTGCATTCTGTCAATAAAACTCCATTGGAAAAACTACATCACAAACCTCAAAACCCCTCAGAAGACTCGTAAAGGCCTCGTTCAACCCGCTCTTCGCGGATAAAACCTTTTCGACCACCGTAGCCATCAAGGCACGATGCTCCTCCGAAATGGACGCTTGTCGCAGCATGTCTGTCAGTGTTTCCGGCGCTCCTAGGTCTCCGGAAACCGCCATCGGAGTACGACATTCCTTTGAAGGAATCCGCCCACTCGCCTCCAGAATCGTCTCCGGCTATAAATCGGATAGTTCGGGGCCGTCATACTTGATTCCCAAACCCTGAGTGACAGAGGCACCACCTTCGGTTAACGCCTTCTTTGTTTCTTGCACTACTTGTCGATCGGGAGGAGCCCCCCGGGACAATGCCTCAAAATCATCCGCCCTGTTGGGCGAGGAGGCTGGAGAAGGCGTGTCACTCTCCATCATCTCTAGAAGAAGGTCTCCCGAGGAGGAAGACGATTGAGAAACACCAGGCGTTAACCTGCGAGGACGTACATATGTCGGAGAATTACTTCAGTAATAAGAAAGGAATGAGGTATGATTAAAATACCCCACTGCACTTACGGTTTGGCCAGAGGTTTGTCCTCATCATAAAGCTCTACATCGACATCGCTTGCCCGGCCCAAGCCGCCCGACGATGGAGTTTTCCCTTTCTTGGAAGGTTTCCCCTCCTGGCCTCCGGAAGCGGCCCTCTTCTTGCCATGGAGGGCCCCCTCTACACCTTTGCCCCTGGGCAAATGGGTTTTGGTTTCCCCGAACACAAGGTCTAATTCGTCCTCAGGGCGGGCGTCACCTCTGGGCTCCCCGCTCTCGCCCCCCTCTGCAGACACCTGGTACGGTGTCGGAGTCAGCATCCTCGTCAGCAGGGCGGTCGCAGAGTCTTCGGGAAGTGGCGCCGGACACCAGATTAACACTTCTTTCTTTATCAAGTCCTGTATAGAGACGGATTGTTCAGTATCTTGTCAAGAGATGCTTGAATGGAAGGTGTTCGGAGATTGAATACTTACCGAAGTGTCCGGATGATTGCAGTCAAGGCCAACGTCTTTGGTGGTGTCCGGCCATTGCTCTCGCTCCCTGAAATATAATTTCCACATTCCTTCGTGTGTAGCGCCGAAGAAGTGCTGAAGAGTCCGCCGCCCTTCTGGATTAAACTCCCACATACGAAGAGGCCGCCGCTAACATGGCAGGGTCCGGCGGACTAGCATTACTTGAACGACGTTCACAACATCGGTGCCCTTCTCGGAAAGGCTCCAGATGCGACTTTGCAGAGTCTGCACTTCATTGACGGATCCCCAGTCCAATCCCTTATTGATCCATGAAGCAAGCTGAATTGGAGGGCCGGGTCAGAACACAGGCGTAGCCGCCCACTTGGAGCCCCACGCCTCGTTGATATAAAACCACCCCTGCAGCCACATGCCGGAAAACTCGGCGAAGGATCCTTCAAACCAAACCACGTCGGCAAGCTTGCCTATTACGACGCTGCCGCACTCTGCCTGCTCCTCCTCTATCACCCGCGGCCTCATATCAAAAATCTTGAGCCACAAACCAAAGTGCGGAGGAGTCCGGAGGAAGGCCTCACACATGACGATGAATGTCGAGATGAGAAGAACAGAGTCCGGGGCTAGATCGTGAAAATTTAGCCCATAGTAGAACATGAGCCCCCGGACGAAGGGGTTAAGCGTGAACCCTAACCCATGGAGGAAGTGGGACACAAATACTACCCTCTCGCCAGATTTGGGGGTGGGAATAACCTGCCCCTCGGCGGGAACCGATGAAGGATTTCTGGGGTCAGATACCTCGCCATGCGGAGCTTCGCAATATCCTCCTCCGTGACAGAAGAAGCCACCCACCGGCCTGAACGGCTGGACCTGGACATGATTGGGGCTGGTGGTGATTGGAACCCGAGGGCTAGAACTCGAGGTGGCTGGGGTTGAGGAAGAAGCAAGCGCAGAAGAGAAAGACAAGTCTGGGTCCCTATATAAAGGCCTAGAATATTGAGCGTCCCCTCCTGGGTCTCGAAACTTACCTATCCTCAAAGAGTTGTACCCAGGGGATGGTTGGGTTACCCACGCCTACATTATTGAAAATCCCGTGAATAAGGGACATGATCCCTGCTTTTACAAGACGTGCCGATAAAACCGCGTCCTAAGACGTGGGGCGAGGGGCTGGCCAACGGTTGGAAATAATGACCGGGCAGGCGTAACGCAATGTCATAAACAGTTGTCAGCAGGTCGGACTTGTGCAATATTGTATTCTCTACAATTACATACATGGGTCCGGATATACTTACTACATCCGAAGACTATTCCAGAGTTTGGACGGAGGGAACCCGCCTTGCAATGGCGAAGACAAATCAGCGCGCCGGACTCCTCGTCATTGAAGCCAGGTTCAGGGGCTACTGAGGGAGTCCTGGACTAAGGGGTCCTCGGGCGTCCGGCCTGTTAGCCATGGGCCGGACTGATGGCTGTGAAGACATGAAGACCGAAGACTATACCCGTGTCCAGACTGGACTCTACATGGCGTGGAAGGCAAGCTTGGCGACCGACTATGAAGATTCCCTTTGATGTAACCGACTCCATGTAACCCTAGATCTCTCCGGTGTCTATATAAACCAGAGAGCATAGTCCGGATAGAGAGACTCATTACGATATTCACATAGGCTAGACTTCTAGGGTTTAGCCATTACGGTCTCGTGGTAGATCAACTCTTGTAACACTCATATTCATCAAGATCAATCAAGCACGAAGTAGATATTACCTCCATAGAGAGGGCCCGAACCTGGGTAAACATCGTGTCCCCCGTCTCCTGTTACCATCGATCCTAGACGCACAGTTCGGGACCCCCTACCCGAGATCCGACGGTTTTGACACCGACAGATGCAGCAGCAGCGCACCGACGCTCTGAGTTGCGAGCAGAGCGCCCGCAACTAGGCCGACTACACGGAGGCCGGCGCCCGGCAAATAGCCCTGGAGGCTGTCGGGCACACACGCGTTCGCGATGCCGATTTTTACTACAAGCTCGTCAAGTGGGTTTCCCGCTTAGAAGCCGAAGCTTCGGTGGACCAGGCCGGCATGGAAAGGGCCAACGCGCACGAGCAACGCGCCCTATCGCACCTCTGGCAAGTCCGAGGCGAGGCGGTGGACGCCGGTGCCGGCGTTTAGCATGTACCGCAGATGGCGGTCGGCATCGTCTAGTTAGCTAAGAGTAAGTTAGAACTTGTACGCTACTAGAGTATTAGTGGGAGTAGATAGTTAACTTGGCTATGATGGTTGTCAACGCGGAAGTTCAGTACTCTATATGTGGATCAGACCTGTTACTTTGCTCTAAATGTTGAAATTTCCGTTTGAACGTATGGAATGGGCTGTTATTTCTTTAAATGGGTTGTATTTGTCCTCCACGGGTTTAGAGGCTGACTTGTGGGCCTACCAAGTTGACGCGTACACAATCAGGAGATGATTGTACGTGGAGAGGATGACAGCAGGGACCCGCCAAGGTCATGGCAGTACGCAAGCAAGTGCCTCCTTATTTCAAGCCAATAAAAAAATGGCTCCTCCTAATGGATTTCTGACATCTGGGTCCCATGCCATTGTCAACATAGTCAATAAATGAGAGAATTGCACAACGAGCGGATGACACCAGGGACCCAGCAGCTCACCCAATTATTTTTGTTTTGGGTTAATTTGATAAATGCCACTCCAAATCTGGTGTTTCTCAGAAATGCCGTTGCAATTTCCATACTTTGAAAAATGCCATTTCATGCCATTTCCAGTGGCATTTTTCGAAGTCTGGAGTGGCGTTTTTCAAAGTTTGCAAATTGCAGTGGCGTTTTCCAAAGGTTGCAAAAAATGCAGTGGCATTTTTCAAAGTTTGGAAATTGCAGTGGCATTTTTATGAATCACCATAATTGGAGTGGTATTTATCTAATTTTTTTAGACGGAAGCAGAGTGTCAACTGGGTTGCGCGGGGCACTCTGGCCGGTCTAGACAGCCTCCTCTTTTATGTTTACCACAGACTAGCCCAGTAGTTTTTTTCTTTCTGAAAATGGCAAGCCCAGTTTTTTTGTGATTTGCCAAGTAAGTCGCTTTGTCAGGCCTGTTGGGCTGCAAATCTTTCAAGACGAGGAGCGCTTCATTCGGCTGGACGAGAAAATGGCCTATCAGTAATGAGAAATGGGCTGTACATTTTTAAAACACATCAAACCGGCAATTAGTTTCAAATTTCTTTTTTTCATTTCGAGATCTTAAATTGCATTAATTTTTATGCGTGGACAATTTGTTGGATTTTATATTGATATAAATTTATTTTTAAAATCAGTTTGAATGTGACTCGAAATTTTGGGATTAAAAACAGTTCGGACCACACCGAAATATGCAAAATTTCGTATAACTTTTTAACCGTGGCCACAATATGGGCTGAAATGCTAACAAAAAGAATATGGGCTCCAAAAAAACCTTAATAATTAGCAAATGGGCTGTAAATTATTAGAAATAATGGCAGATGGGTTGTATGCTGTTTTCCACAGATTTGAGGCTTTCCTAAAAAAAGGTTGACGCACAAGCAGTGACTGTTGGATGTCCATCCAACGGCCATCATGCTTCTTCAATCTCTGCTCTTCCTGCTCCAGCCGCTCAAACAAGCGTCGGCGGGACTGCCTCCTCCCTCCTCCCCACGGCCGGTTGTGCTGTCGCGCAGGCCTCACCGCCCCATCGTACTCCCATCGCTGGCCTAGCCATCTCTCTACTCACCCACACCTGCTGTTATTCTCCGGCAACGGCAGACGAACCAGTAAACCCTCGTACAGGCGTACGCCCCTCCGCGTGGGAAACAACTGCCGAGTCTTCCCTACCTCTGTGTCGTTCCCTTCCTAGGCCTCGCCGTTGTCCACCGCCCTGGTGCTCTTGGCGCGGCCTGGTCAACGTGGTCAACGACCGACATGCATCTGATGTGGACTGTCCGTGGAGAGGCTGAGAGCTGGGTCCACGGCCGCACGCAAGGAAATGCCTCCTTATTACGAGCAAAATAATGATTCCTCCACCTGACATCTGGGACCCACCGAAAGGGCCTCTGTATTTCCCGAAAAAACGTTACCGCCGCTGACAGCTCGGACCCACCAGCTATATCTTCGCACGTAAGGAAGTGCATCCTTATTACGCACAAAAAATGAATACTCCCCCTGCTAGCTGGGACCCAGTATAGTGGCAGGCTGACTTGTCGACCTACTAAGTTGATGGGGACGGAGGGCTTTGTCAACTTAGTCAATATGCACGATTCTAGCTCCAGTGACCGTACGATGTCCATCCAACAGCCGTACGTAGTGCTTCTTCAACCTCTGGTCTTCTTGCTCCAGCCGCCCAAACCAGCGCCGGTCGTGCCTCGTGCTCCTGCCTCCCATGGCCGGCTGCGATGCGGCTGAGGCCTCACCGCCCCCTACTACTCCCATCGCTGGCCATGCCATCCCTCTACTCACCCACACCCCTTGTTATTCTACGGCGACAACAGCCTCACACCGCAGCGAACCAGTGAACCCTCATACTCCTCTACACGTGGGCATCCACTGCCGCGTCTTCCCCGGCTCCGCTTCGTCCCCTTCCTAGGCCTCGCCGTCGTCCATCGCCCTGGTGCTCTTGGCGCGGCGTGGTCAACGTGGTCAAGGAAAGACTTACATCAGAAGAGTACTGTACGTGGAGAGGCTGGCAGCTAGGTCCACGGCAGCCGCAAGGAAGTGCCTCCTTATTACGCGAAAAATAATTATTCCTCCACCTGACAGCAGGGACCCACCGGACGGGCCACCGTATTTGGCGAAAAAACGTTTCCCCCCTGACTGCTGGGACCCACCGGATGGGCCACGGTATTTCGCAAAAAAAACATTCCCCCCTGCTGTCAGCTCGGACCCACCGGAAGTGCCGCCTTATTACGCACAAAAAAATGAATACTCCCCCTGCTAGTTGGGACCCACCTTGGTGGGTGGATGACTTGTGGGCCTACTAAGTTGACGGGGAGGGAGTGCTTTGTCAACTTATTCAATATGAACAATTCTAGATCCAGTGACCGTACGATGTCCATCCAACGGCCGTAGTGCTTCTTCAACCTCTGGTATTCTTGCTCCAGCCGCCCAAAGTAGCGCCGGTCGTACTGCATGCTCCTGTCTCCCGTGGCTGGCTCTGCTGCCGCGGAGGCCTCACCGCCCCCTACTATTCCCATCGCTGGCCAGACCCTGCGGCCACGGCAGCCTCACACCACAGCCGAACCAGTGAACCCTCGTACTCCTCTCCGCGCTGGCTTCCACTGCCGCGTCTTCCCCGGCTCCGCGTCGTCCCATTCCTAGGCCTCGCCGTCGTCCACCGCCCTGGTGCTCTCGGTGCGGCGTGGTAAACATGGTCAAAGAATCACTTCCATCGGAAGAGTACTGTACGTGGAGAGGCTGACAGCTGGGTCCACGGCCGCAGCAAGGAAGTGCCTCCTTATTACGTGCAAAATAATTATTCCTGCACCTGACAGTGGGGACCCACCGGACGGGCCACCGTATTTCGTGAAAAAACATTTCCCCCGGACTGCTGGGACCCACCAGCTACATGTTCGCACGCAAGGAAGTGCGTCCGGGCAACAAAAAAATGATTCGCCCCCTGACTGCTGGGACCAACCAGCTACATCTTCGCACGCAAGGAAGTGCCTAACAGTGGAGACCCACCTGGACGAAGCGTACGTAGCGTTGTCATTCTGGTCACGAACGTGTACATACATACTGGTCGATGTAGAGGCGCGCACGTGTCGTAGTAGAGGCGCGCATGTAGCATGTACACGTACGTACAGCGGCCAGGGTGCAAGAAAGTAAATACGGCCACGTACGTACATACGGGCGGGGTCTCGAACGCCTCGCGCGTACGTACGGCCAAAGCTTGTGTACATGGCTGGGTCGGAACGGAGAAACAGGATCGTCGTCGTGTTCATGGGGAGCCAACCGGCTGGGTCGAAATGGAATGCGTCTTCGTGTTCATCGGGAGGGCTTGGACGGAACAGCCGATGGAAACGAGGCCTGGCGTACCGCAGAACGGAGGAAACGGCCTTGTGTTCGACCGGCCACGTTCGAAACGGGATCCTCTTCATCGGGAGGGGTGTGGCGTACCGCAAAACGGAGGAAACAGACCTCCTACGGTCGAAACGGGGGTCCTATTGATCGGGAGGGGTGTGGCGTACCGCAAAACGGAGGAAACGGACTTGTGTTGGAGCGCTACGGTCGAAACAGGGGTCCTGTTCATCGGGAGGGGTGTGGCGTACCACAAAACGGGACTCCACGGGATACTGTTCATCTCCACCGTCGACCCCCTCTAGCCTCCACGGGCTACTGTTCATCCATCGTCAACCTCCTCCAGCCTCCACCTGCGAATGTTCATCCATGGGCTCATGTTCATCCAGCCTCCATCGCGCGCTACTCCACCGGCTACTGTTCAACCAGCCCTCTCCACGGGCTCCTATTCAACCACCCCTCCACGGGCTACTGTTCATACAACCCTCCACCATCTACTGTTCATCCTGCCCTCCACGGGGTGGTCCTATTCATCCTGCCCTCCGCGGGGTCCTGTTCATCCAGCCCCAACCGGCTCGATCGATCGGGGTCCTGTTCATCCAGAGGCAACACCACGGGGTCCTGTTCATCCACCCCCACCGGGAACTGTTCATCCAAACCCCCCCCCCCAACAACGATCACTGTTCATCTAGAGGCAGCATCGACCGGCTTCAGTTAGCAGCAGTTGCGAAGGAATCGCTCGATCGGGTTCAGTTAACAGCCATCGATCGATCGCTCGGGTTCAGTAACGCGTAGCCTGCAGTGCAATCGCTCGGGTTCAGTTGGAGCCCAACGCCTCGCTCCGGTTCAGTTAAAACCCAACGCCTCGCACCCACGCGCGTGCGTCTACGAGAGAAACGCGCATCGCTCGGCCCCGACCACCCACCGTAACCGGGAACACCCCGATATTTTCCTCGCCCTCGCTTCTACCATGGTTTTTTCCGTCATGGACGGCCCAAAGAATGTCATGCAGCTGAGTCTCCGGCCCGCCCAGGACAAAAAGCCCATTTTCTGTCATGATTTTTTGTCATAGAAGTAGGACCCCACAACATCTATGATGATACCGTGTTTTGTCACAATTATTGTCATAGAAGTGTCATAAGTATGACAGAAAAAAATTCGTTCGGGCCAAAATGTCACGGGTGTGTCTTTTTTTGTAGTTCTCGTGGCCGCAAGGCGGAGGAGGAGAAGATGAAGGCCTTGGAGGACGCCATCAAGGGTCGCGACGCCGAGCTGGAGCAGTCGGCGAAGGCGCAGGCCGCTGAGCGCGGCCGGCTGGAGGAGCTGGAGCGGAAGGTGAAGGTGGAGAAGGCCGAAATTGACGCCAAGGCGAAAGTTCTGGCTGAGGACCGCACGGCCTTAGCGCTCCTCGAGGAGAGGTCTCGCGTGGCACTGAAGGCACTCTATGAGAAGGGCTTGGAGAAGCCATTGACCACCGACGAGGACGGTGTAACACCCCGCATGTAACTTTCCATATTTGTAACTTTGACTCTTGCCATTTGTAACTCTGACGTTTGCCAAGTTACTGCCTTGTTCATCATTTTCCTTCCGGAGCACACTTACGCATCGCATATCATATCTTGCATATCATACATGTTTTGCATCATGTTGCTTTTGCTTTTCTCGTGGTTGATTGTGGTTCCGTTTGTTTGTGTTCTTGTCTTGGGTAGAGCCGGGAGACGAGTTCGTGAACAAGGAACCTGTTGAGTATGCTTACGAGGATCAAGCTTTCGACAACTCTGAGAACCTTGCAAGCAAGATGACCACCCCTCGAAATCACTTCTATCTTTGCTTTGCTAGTTGTTCGCTCTATTGCCATGCCGTGTTACCTATCACTTGCTATATCATGTCTCCCATATTGCCATGTCAGCCTCTAACCATCCTTTCCTAGCAAACCGTTGTTTGGCTATGTTACCGCTTTTGCTCAGCCCTTCTTATAGCGTTGCTAGTTGCAGGTGAAGTTGAAGTTGGTTCCATGTTGGAACATGGATATGTTGGGATATCACAATATCTCTTATTTAATTAATGCATCTATATATTTTGGTAAAGGGTGGAAGGCTCGGCCTTATGCCTGGTGTTTTGTTCCACTCTTGCCGCCCTAGTTTCCGTCATACCGGTATTATGTTCCTTGAGTTTGCGTTCCTTGCGCGGTCGGGTGATTTATGGGACCCCCTTGACAGTTCGCCTTGAATAAAAATCCTCCAGCAAGGCCCAACCTTGGTTTTACCATTTCCCACCTAAGCCTTTTCCCCCGGGTTTTCGCGAGCCCGAGGGTCATCTTTATTTTAAACCCCCGGACCAGTGCTCCTTCGAGTGCTGCCCCAAACCGAGCGATGTCCGGCGCCCCCTGGGTAACCAGGGTCTATGCCAACCCGACGTCTGGCTCATCCATTGTGCCCTGAGAACGAGATATGTGCAGCTCCTATCGGGATTTGTCGGCACATTCGGGGGCTTTGCTGGTCTTGTTTTACCATTGTCGAAATGTCTTGTAAACCGGGATTCCAAGACTGATCGGGTCTTTCCGGGAGAAGGTTTATCCTTCGTTGACCGTGAGAGCTTATGATGGGCTAAGTTGGGACACCCCTGCAGGGTATTATCTTTTGAAAGCCGTGCCCGCGGTTATGAGGCAGATGGGAATTTGTTAATGTCCGGTTGTAGAGAACTTGTCACTTGACCCAATTAAAATACATCAACTGTGTGTGTAGCCGTGATGGTCTCTTCTCGGCGGAGTCCGGGAAGTGAACACGGCCTGAGTTATGGATGACGTAGGTAGGAGTTTAGGATCACTTCTTGGTCATTATTAGTTGACGACCGTTCCGTTGCTTCTCTTCTCGCTCTCTCTTGCGTATGTTAGCCACCATATATGCTTATTGCCGCTGCAGCTCCACCTCATTACACCATCCTTTCCTATAAGCTTAAATAGTCTTAATCTCGCGGGTGTGAGATTGCTGAGTCCTCGTGACTCACAGATTCTACCAAAACAGTTGCAGGTGCCGACGATGCCAGTGCAGATGATGGGGTCGACCTCAAGTGGGAGTTCGACGAGGAACGTGGTCGTTACTATGTGTCTTTTCCGGATGATCAGTAGTGGAGCCCAGTTGGGACGATCGGGGATCTAGCATTTGGGGTTGTCTTATTTTCATCTGGTTTTTGACCGTAGTCGGTCTATGTGTGTACTTTGGATGATGTATGGATTATATTTATGTATTGTGTGAGGTGGCGATTGTAAGCCAACTCTTTATCCCATTCTTGTTCATTACATGGGATTGTGTGAAGATGACCCTTCTTGCGACAAAACTACTATGCGGTTATGCCTCTAAGTCGTGCCTCGACACGTGGGAGATATAGCCGCATCGTGGGCGTTACAGACGGCCCCGCCCAGCTGCTTCCCTACTTGGTCGAGGCGCTTGAGGAAGTCGTGAGCGGCATCGGCCCCATGGCAGAGGAAGAAGCTCGCGTCCTTTCTTCAGCTGCGCTGACGCGCGTCTTCAGCCACCTCCATCTTCGCGATCCTGCCGCCCGCCTTGACGAGCTGCTGGAGCCTGTGGACGACGAGCACTGCGCAGCCGCTACCGCAGCCGTGAAGGGTCAGGTGGAGGCCCTCCTAAACAAGTTCCGCGCCTTCGACCGGCGGTGCTACTAATCCTGCAACTCCGGCCGGTGGTACAGGTGAAGGCGATGCCACCAAGGAAGGAGCGCCTCTTGCGGGTGCCGGCGGTGTCCAGGGATGACTTGCTTGCGGCTCCTTTCTTGTTTAAACTCCTGCAACATGTACCATGCCTCGTGGAGGCGTTTAAACTTGTGTTTGATACTCGAAGAACAATATGTCTTGTAATATTTGCTTTGAGATTTTGCGATTTCCATCCCATTTGCTTTACGTTCTACATCGGCAGAGACCACCCCCGCGCATACCTCAGCCGCCATTGGGTCGTCCGGATCACCAGGACGAGACTAAGGAGTGAGGGGCAACGTGGCCCGTTAGGCTCCTGAGTAGCGATGCTCAGGAGTCCCCCTTGATGCGCAAACAGCTTACGGAAAGGGGATGCAAGGGTAGGCCTAGTGTTCTACATCGGCAGGGCCCGACCCCGCGCATACCTCACCTGCCGTTGGGTCGTCCGGATCGCCAGGACGAGACCAAGGAGTGAGGGGCTACGTGGCCAGTTAGGCTCCTGAGTCGCAATGCTCAGGAGTCCCCCTTGACGCTAAAACGACCTTCATACCTATGTCCTCGCCGAGGCTCGGCTCAGAAGGGGCGTGACTCGAGCGCAGCCCCCGTGCCCAGCCCCCTCATGCTACTCTCCCGAGGGGAGGTGTTGCGATGAGGCCGGACACTGAGCTCAAGGGCTCCCTGAGGTTGATACGGCCGTGGGGCCTCCCTCAGTTGTTTATCACCAGCGCGGAGCATAGCGCTTCCGCACTTGCACGGGCATAGCCGCTCCTCGGCAGTGTCGACGGCCAGCGTGGAGCATGGTGCTACTACTGGTACGTGGGAGGGGACTCCCTACTGCGGAGAGCCCCCGGGGTATGTACAGCCCCGCCCTGACATGTGGCTTGCACGGGAGGGCTAGACGTGTTGTGTCTAGGCACTCATGAGCCAGCATGGGACTCACGAGGCCATACCTCAAGGCGGGTTGCGAGTGGTCTTGGTTCTTGATGGCTGTGGCGGTCCTGCGAAATGGTTAGACAACCTGCGCCGAACGAATCTCCCGAGGTCATCGCATGAGAAGGCCAAGCACCAACGACCCCGGGAGGTGACATGAACGGGACCGGCCCGCCAGACAGAGCTCAGCCTATGGATTTATCGACGCTGCAGGGACGGGCCCGAGCACAGACGCTGTGCCTAGCCTTCTTATGCGAAGGGTCCTGAAGAAAGACGATCGGCGGGCGGCTCCCATGGTGGTTGACAGTCGAGCAGGTGATAACCATAGATAGATTATGCATGAGAAGCAAACTGGCTCAGGTAAATGCAAGAACGATACACACCACTGGGTCAAACCCGAGCGGCTTGGGGATGATGCGGCCCGAGGGGCACCCCCAGCAAGGTAAGCTAAAGACATAAAAAAGGGATACACGCCGTAGGGACGGACCCACGTGGCCTGCGAATGATGCATCCCGAGGGGCGCTCCCAGCTAAATAAACTTAGAAGATGTCACCTGGTTCTGTTGTCGAAGGGGTGTTGAGGCAGCTGAAGGCGTGTGATAAACGGGTTGCTCCTCATGAGCCACTGGGGCCATGAGCCTTGGGAGGCTCTGGGGGTCTAGGCGGTTCCTTGAGGACCGTCTCCATCTCGACCAGGACCGAGTGATGCCTGGCCTCCTGAGCCGCCAGGATGCTCTGCAGGTTGCGCTAGAAGGCGGACGCCACGCTCGGCAGGCCAAAAGGCATGCGAACGTAGCTGTGAGGCGGGCCCTCACAATGTCCCATGCGCGAAGGCCAGAAAAGCTCCTGAGATGCGGCCCTGTTGAGCCCTGGGACATCGATGCAGACGCGCAGCCCGCCATCCTCGCCTAGATGGGGAGTCGCGCCAGGTGAGCGGCGGTCGCCGCGCATGGCTCTCACATCCTGCAGTTCCTGTGTGGTCTTGGCAATGAACTCCTGAGCGCCGGGTGTTCCTTGTCTGGTGTCCTCCTGAGGGAAACATGTGGCGAAGCACGCCTCCACGTGGTGCCCAAGCGCCTCCCTCGTTATGTTGGCAAGGTCGGAGGCATCCTGAAGACAGCCCCTGAGCCCTGCCCGAGGGGGGCGCAGGGCATGCCTTCTTATGCGAGGGAGGGAGGCGCCCCAGGCGCCGGCGCTGATCCTAACGTGGCACCACTTGCGGCGCTGCTCTCCTGAGGCCCTCTGTGGAGTGGCTGCTTCTTCTTCTTAAGGGCGACCTCAGGAGGGTCCTGCGCTGTATTGTTGTCGAGGTCTTCGATTGATGCTCCATGGAAGGCACGCTCAAGGGAGCACGCCGCATCTCTTTCTTCGCAGGGGACAGTGATGATCCCGCCGCTTCCTGGCATCTTGAGGATGTTGTAGCCGTGGTGTGTCATTGCCATGAACTTGGCCAGGGCCGAATACCCGAGGATGGCATTGTATGGCAGACGGATGTGGGCAACGTCGAAGTCGATGAGCTCGGTGCGGTAGTTGTTGCGTTGGCCGAAGATGACCGGAAGGCGGATCTACCCGATTGGGGTGGTGGATCTGTCAGTCACACCTGAGAAAGGCTTGGTAGGTTGTAGCTGATCATATGGCATTTGGAGGCTGTCGAACGTCTCGACGGACAGGACGTTAAGCCATGCGCCGCTGTCGATGAGGGTCTTGGTGACTTCTACGTTGCTGATGACGGGTGAGCAAAGCATCGGGAGGGCGTGAGCGGTGGCTGCGCACTCAAGCTGATCTGCCGAACTAAAGGTGATGGCGCACTTGGACCACCTAAGCGGGCATGTGGCCTCGAGCGTGGGGAGGACCGCACTCACCTCACGAGCAAACTTCTTGAAGATTCGCTGAGAGGCTGGGGCTTGAGCTCCGCCCAAGATGCAGGCGATAGCCCGCGGCTCCTGGAAGCCCCCAGCCCCTCGTCCTGATGGTGGTCATCGTTCCTTCTTGGTGGTGGCGGCAACGGAGGAATACCAGCGTTGCCCTGGGGGCGGTCCTCGCGAGGCTGATCCCTCCAGGCGCCTTCGGGAGGCTGATCTTGCCAGAGGTCCTCACGAGGCCGGTCACGCCACTCCTGGCGAGGGTCATAGTCGTCCCAGCGTCCTCTGCCACATCCTCCTCCTCGGCCATAGCCCCGTTCATTGCGCTCGGGGCGTCGATCGAGGCATCCATCTCGAATGGCCCTGAGCTCTTGACAGTCGTTGGTGTTGCGGCTGTGAACATTGTGGAAGGCGCAGAATGGTCGGCTGCTCTTGGATGACTCGGGTTGGTCCCGGCCACGCTTCGTGTCTGGCTCCGCCGTGAGTACGGCCACTCCCTTGCGCTTCACATCCTTGGCCTTGGCTTTCTTCTCCTCCAGGTTGGCAGCTGGGAGCTCGAGGAGGGAAAGGCGCCCTTCCTCAGCCCTTGCGCACTTGGTCGCCAGGTTGAACAACTCCAAGGACGTGCATAGCTCCTCATGGATGGCGAGCTCCTCCTTCATCTTGACGTTGCAGACGCCATCAGAAAACGCGCAGATGATGGCCTCGTCCGTCACCTTGGGGATCTTCAGGCGAACGTTGTTGAAGCACTGGATGTACTTCTGGAGGGTCTGCCCTGGCTGCTGCTTGACGCGGTGCAGGTCACCCGCGATCGGAGGGAGGTCGCGAGTGCCCTGGAAGTTGGCGAAGAAGCGGCCGCGCATCTTGTTCCAGGAGGAGATGGAGCCCTAGGGCAGGTTCAGGAGCCACGAACGAGCGCCATCCTTGGAAGCCACGGGGAACCAGTTCACCATGAGTTTTTCATCGCCGTTGGCCGCCTAGATGCTCATCTCGTAGAGCTACAGGAACTCTGCGGGGTCGGGGGTGCCGTCGTAGTGTGGAGGCAGGACAGGCTTGAACTTGCCCAGCCATGCGACGCTACGCAGCTCAGGAGTGAAGGCGCAGCAGCCCGCAATGGCCACCGGGACCCTTTCCTGATGTGGAGCCTTCCTTTGATGCCCGCGCACCGTCGCTGCAGGCGGCGCGCGGTCTTGTCGTTGTCGGCGTTCTGGGAACGGGGGTCCCCAGACTTGCCTGCCTGCGGCCCACAGCGTGGCTCTGCGCGTGGGCCCATACAGTCCATCTTCATCAACAAGGCGTTCAAGACCCTCGCGAGGGACCAAGCCTCGCGAGGCGGATGACACAAGACCTCCTCAGGAGCGGCCTCACCAGGTTGGCTTGCGAGGAGCGGAGAGATCAAGGCAGGGCAAACCTCGCGAGGTTCTCGTGACGTGAGCCATGACGATCAAGATCAGGCGGGGTACAGGCGGGCGCCAGCATGAGCAGTCTCCTTGTTTCCCCTTTGGTGCTAAGGAGGCGAGCGCAGACGCAGAGTACCGAGGCGTCAAGCAAAGGTTTCCATATCGGTGCAACGAGACCAAGACCAGTAGAACGGCAAGACGGAGGTCAACATGGAACCCAAGGCGGCGTCATCACCAGAGCCTTTGGCAGGTGAAAACCGCTTTTGTCAGGATAAGCTGTACTAGTTGTCCCCTTTCAAATTGACCGTTGTTGGCTCCCTTCCCGCTCAATATTTGGGAAGAGGACCAGGGCCTATATAAGTAGAACTAGCCACCACCATAGGGGGCACCGGGACCGAGATCAGAGCTCATTCGGAGGCATATGATCTTTAGCTGATCCTTAGCCACACGCCAGGCACAAGAACACCTCAACCTCAGGAGGTTGTTCTTCCCCTTGTACTGTTCATCATCAGCCCAAGAAGCAATCCACCACCACCACACTGGAGTAGGGTATTACACCACAACGGTGGCCCGCACCAGTATAAATCTTGTGTCTCTTGTGTTGTGAGTTCGTTGAGTTCGTCCGCGAGATATTAGCAAGCTAGGGCATGGATCGGTAGGGGGAGAACTTTGCACGCACCCCAGAGTTCAAACCTTAAGGGTTCTGCCGGAACCTGTGATCCGACATTTGGCGCGCCAGGTAGGGGTGCGCCGAAGCTTCCCTTCTGTCGCTCCGCGTCATGTCGCTTCATCGTCTCCATGGCGGACGCATGCCGCGCCCGCGCCGAGCGCCGGGCTGCCCTCGCCACCCGCGTTGCTCAGACAGCCCCTGTCGGCGGGCCACCCCGTCGCTCTCCATTGCCTGCCGCCAACGCCGCCGCCGGCCCGGTGGGGAACGAGCAACAAGCGTCCTTGTTGCACCCCTCGGTGCGACAGGACGGCCGCACGGCCACTCCATCGCGGACTCCAGCTGGTTCGTCGTCTCACGCTCGTCGCGCTCCCATGGACGCACGGGCCGTGCTCCTGATGGCGCACGAGCTCCTGCGCTACCGCCCGGTCGACGACCACTACGAGGACTAGCTCGACCGCATCGCCGAGCTTGTCAGCACCGCAGGGGCTCCCATGCGCCGTCCCTCTCACTGCCTCGCCCTCCGCCAGCTACGGGCGACGTAGCTCACGAAGCGCCCCCACCACCTCTGCACTAAGACGGTGCCCTGGCGCCAAAGAGTGCGCCTCTGCGGCGCGACCCACCGCGTCCGGCGCCCGCGCGTGCAGAAAGAAGCTGTCAAGAAGTCCCTCGACCGCAAGAGAACGCTCCACCACTCCTCGCACCACCGTGCCAGGATCGTCTGCCGCGGTAGGGCCCCGCGCCGCTTGCCGTAGCAGCGCGCGGGTGCCAAGACCAAGCTCCACCTCCAAGACGGGCCCCGGTGACCACGACCGACTGCCGCGCCTTCACCCCGAGCTGCGTAGCATCGCCTGGCTGGGCAAGTTCAAGCCGGATATGCACCCTCACTACGACGGCACCCCCGACCCCGCGGAGTTCCTGTAGCTCTACTAGCTGAGCATCGAGGCGACCAACGGCGACGAGAAAGTCATGGCGAACTGGTTCCCTATGGCACTCAAAGACAGCGCCTGCTCGTGGCTCCTGAACCTGCCTCCAGGCTCTCTCTTCTCCTGGTAAGATGTCGGCGTTCTGGGAACAGGTGTCCCCAGACTTGCCTGCCTGCGGCCCACCGCGTGGCTAAACAAGTAGGCCGTACGGGCCATCTTCATCAACAAGGCATCCAAGACCCTCGCGAGGGTCCAAGCCTCGCAAGGCGAATGACGCAAGACCTCCTCTAGAGTAGCCTCGCCAGGCAGGCTCACGAGGAGCGGAGATATCAAGGCGGGGCAAACCTCACGAGGCCCTCGTGACGTGAGCCATGACGCACGACACCAGGCGGGCGCCAGCGCGCGCAGTGTCCTTATTTCCTCCTTGGTGCTAAGGAGCCCAGCGCAGGCGAAGATTACCGAGGCATCAGGCAAAGGTTGCTATATTGGTGCAACAAGACCAAGACCAAAAGGACGGCAAGAAGGAGGTCATCGTGGAGCCCAGACGGCGTCACCACTAGAGCATTTCGCAGGCGAAGACCGCTTTTGTCAGGATAGCTTGTACTAGCTGTCCCCCTTCAAATTTGCCAGTCGTTGTTGGCTCCCTTCCCGCTAGATATTTGGGAAGAGGACCAGGGCCTATATAAGAAGAGCTAGCCACCATAGTAGAGGCATCTCATCTTAGCTTGATCCAGCCCGATCAAGAGCCTACTCACAAGAACACCTCAACCTCAGGAGGCTGTTCTTCCCTTGTACTGTTCATCATCAGCCCTATTGCTGGCGCCAGGGGACCCTTTCCTCTTGTGGACCTCTTCGAAGTCCACGCAAAGCCGACCAAAGCGCTGGACGTGACGGCCGGTGCGCGGCGGAGACGAAGAAGAGCGTGGAAGGATGTCTTCAAAGGTGCCCGGTTGCGGTGAACAGCCAGGAACCATTTCACCACAACCTCCCAAGGCCCTTGAAGCCTTGGCCTCGGGAGTCGCATGCTGCGTCTCCTCGGCAACCGACGCCTCAGGAGGGGGGTGGCAGGCTCCTGAAGACGATGCCCCAGGATCACCACTCGACATGTGCTCCTCAGCACTCGAGCCACCGGCCTCCGCCGGAGCTCGCCCACCTGCACCGTCGCTTGGGGCGAGCTCGGCACCAGCGGCAAGGAAGGGAACCACGACGACGGGGTTCTCACGAGGCCCCTCCAGGCCGATCGGCCACGGCCCCCATTCATCAAAGGGAGGCATGTTCTCTACAAATTCATCCTTGTTCTTGCAGCGGTACAGCAAACAGTTCTTCCCAGGCAGTTCGGCCGGCAAGAGGACACCCGTCAGGACCTTGAGCACTGTTTGCCGCGTCCCGAGGAGGAGCCCAGACTCCTGAAACATCATGTGGTCCTGGCTGCTGAGCAAGGTCCACATTGGGCGAGAATGGCGCTGAAGCGGAGCGACCCGGCGTTTGACGATTTCCTTCACCACCATCGGCGCAGTTACGCCGTGATCTTTCAGTTACGCAGCTCGGCACCAGCCGGAGTTAGGAACAGCGGGCCCCGACGGAGCTTGGAACAGAGGACTGAGCACGCCGGCATCGACGAACACCCATCGTGTCCGGAATTCGCTCGTGGATGGAGGAAGCTCGAAGTCGATCCCCTCGCCCGCCATCGCAGCCACGGCATGTAGGCTCACGCATCCTGAGCTTTGTTGAGGGTCGGTCAGATGCAATGAGAAGAAATGGCGAAGGAGGGCAACAGAAGGGGCTATGCCAGACTGAGGGTTGAGATGCAGCATGTGGATCTGATAATGCTCAAGCACCGCATTTAAGAAGGCAGAGAAGGGAGGAATCAGGCCGGCCCAAAGGGCATCTATGAAGATTGGGACCTCGGTGGCCGCCTGAGCCGTGCGAGTGAGAGACGCAGGCCAAGCCACCGTCTCCCCCCACTCATTGAAGCTGGAAGCAAGCATCGGGCGCACCTTGTCCATGGCCTCGTCGTTGAGCACCCGAGACCGGCCGAGTGCCGGCGCAAAGGACGGAGGCGCAGCTGGCAGAGACAGAGGTCTCTTCCCCTTTTCAGCTTGTTTCGGCGCCATGGCGATGGAGCAGGCGGAGCGCAAGTCAGATTGGAGAAGAGAAACAAAGTCTCGAGGAAGCAGGGGGATTGGGGGAGCAAGGCGCAGGCGAATGGGAATAACTGTGTAGGCCGCTGGGGGCCGCATAGCTAGGCGAATTCAAAGGCAGCGTGGGGAAGCGGAGACGCCCACGTCCAATCAACCGCCACGCGTCAACCGAGGCCGCAGGCTTTTGGGGCCCGCGGTGCTCCAAACTTGACCCTTGGCGTCACCGCGAAGCCAAGCCCGAAAGCACCTTGGGCCCGGGGGCTACTGTCGGCGTTCTGGGAACGGGGGTCCCTAGACTTGCCTGCTTGCAGCCCACGGCGTGGCTAAACAAGTAGGCCGTACGACCCATCTTCATCAACAAGGCATCTAAGACCCTCGCGAGGGTCCAAGCCTCGCGAGGCGGACGACACAAGACCTCCTCTATAGTAGCCTAGCCAGGCAGGCTCACGAGGAGCTGAGATATCAAGGCAGGGCAAACCTCACGACGCCCTCGTGACGTGAGCCATGACGCACGACACCAGGCAGGCGCCAGGCGGGTGCCAGCGCGCGCAGCATCCTTATTTCCTCTTTGGTGCTAAGGAGGCTAGCACAGGCGAAGAATACCGAGGCATCAGGCAAAGGTTGCTATATTGGTGCAACGAGACCAAGCCAGAAGGACGGCAAGACCGAGGTCATCGTGGAGCCCAGACGGCGTCACCACCAGAGCTTTTCGCAGGCGAAGACCGCTTTTGTCAGGATAGTTTGAACTAGTTGTCCCCCTTCAAATTTGCCCGCCATTGTTGGCTCCCTTCCCGCTCGATATTTGGGAAGAGGACCAGGGCCTATATAAGTAGAGCTAGCCACCATAGTAGAGGCATCTCATCTTAGCTTGATCCAACCCGATCGAGAGCCTACTCACAAGAACGCCTCAACCTCAGGAGGCTGTTCTTCCCTTGTACTGTTCATCATCAGCCCTAGAGGCAATCCACCACCACACTGGAGTAGGGTATTACACCACAACGGTGCCCCGAACCGGTATAAACCTCGTGTCTTTCTGTGTTGCGAGTTCGTCGAGTTCGTCCGCGAGATCTTAGCGAGCTAGGGCGTAGATCGGTAGGAGGGAAAGACTTCGCGCGCACCCCAGTGTTCGAACCTCAAGGGTTTGCCGGAACCCCACATCCGACAGAAGAGATGCACGACCGCTTCGTCGCCAACTTCCAGGGCACTCGCGACCGCCCACCGGCCGCGGGTGACCTGCGCCGGATCAAGCAACAACCTGGAGAGACCCTCCAGAAGTACATCCTTCAACAATGTTGGTCTCAAGATCCCCAAGGTGACGGACGAGGCCATCATCTCCGCGTTCTCCGATGGCATCCGTGACGTCAAGATGAAGGAGGATCTCGCTATCCACGAGGAGCTGTGCACATCCCTGGAGTTGTTCAACCTGGCGAAAAAGTGCGCAAGAGCTGAGGAAGGGCGCCTCTCCCTCCTTGAGCTCCCGGCTACGGACCTGGAGGAGAAGAAAGCCAAGACCAAGGACGTGAAGCGCAAGGGAGCAGCCGTGCTCGCGGCGGAGCCGGACACCATGCGCGGCAGAGATCAGCCCGAGTCATCATAGAGCAGCCGACCGTTCTGCGCCTTCCATAACCTACATACCCACAACACTAGTGACTGTCAAGAGCTCAGAGCCATTCGAGAAGAACGCTTTGGTCGACGCCCTGAGCGCAACGACCGGGGCTACGGCCGAGGACGAGGACGTGGTGGCAGACACTGGGATGACCGTGGCCCACGCCAGGAGTGGCCCGACCGGCCTCGTGAGGACCGCTGGCAGGATCAGCCTCGCGAGGGCGCCTGGAGGGATCAGCCTCGTGAGGATCGTCCTCAAGGCAACGCTGGTCTTCCTCCACTACCGCCACCACCCAGAAGGAATGACGATCACCATCAAGACAAGGGGGTTGGGGGTTTCCAAGAGCCACGTGCTATCGCCAGCATCTTGGGAGGAGCTCAGGCCCCAGCCTCGCAGCGTATCTTCAAACAGTTTGCTTGTGAAGTGAATGCAGTCCTCCCCAAGTTTGTGGCCACGCACCCGCTCAGGTGGTCCAAGTACGCCCTCAACTTCAGTTCGGCGGATCAGCTCAAGTGCGCGGCCACCGCAGGCGCCCTCCCGATGCTTTGCTCCCCAGTCATCAGTAACGTGCAAGTTACCAAGACCCTCATCGACGGCGGCGCAGGGCTCAACGTCCTGTCCGTCGACACATTCGACAACCTCCAAGTGTCGTATGATCAGCTTCGGCCCACCAAGCCTTTCTCAGGAGTGACCGACGGCTCCACCACACCGATAGGGCAGGTCCGCCTTCCTGTCACCTTCGGAGAACGCAAGAACTACCGCACTGAACTCATCGACTTCGATGTCGCGCACATCCATCTGCCGTACAATGCCATCCTCGGGTACCCAGCCCTGGCCAAGTTCATGGCGGTGACCCATCACGGCTATAATGTCCTCAAGATGCCGGGAAGCGGCGGAATCATCACGGTCCCATGTGAAGCAAGAGATGCGGTGTGCTCACTTGAGCGTGTCTTCCAAGCTACAGCAATCGACGACCCCGAGAGCAAGGGCGAGAGCCCTCTTGATGCCACCCCCAAGAAGAAGTAGATGCGCCGTGCAGGACCTCAGGAGGGTGGCGTCGCAACTGGAACCTCGTCAGGATCAGCGCCCGCGCCAGGGGCGCCTCCCTCCATCGCATAGGAAGGCGCGCCCGGCGCCCTTCTCGGGTAGGGCTCGGGGGCTCTCTTCTAGAGGGCCTCAGACCTTGCCAACATCACGAGGGAGGAGCTCGGGCACCACTTGGAGGCGTGCTTCACGACACGTTTCCCTCAGGAGAACACAGGGCGAGGAGCGCCCACCGCTCAGGAGTTCTTCACCAGGACCACTCAGGAACTGCAAGACGCAAGGGCCATGCACGGCGGCCGCCGCTCACCAGGCACAGTTCCCCATCCAGGCGAGGATGTCGGGCTACGCGTCTGCATCGACGTACCAGGGCTCAACAGGGCCACCTCTCAGGAGCTTTTTTGGCCTTCGCGCGTGGGATGCTGTGAGGGCCCGCCTCACAACTACGTTAGCATGCCTTTTGGCCTGCCGAGCGTGTCGTCCGCCTATCAGCGCAACTTGCGGCGCGTCCTGGCGACTCAGGAGGCCAGGCACCATGCTGTGCTGACGGAGATGGAGACGGTCCTCAAGGAACCACCTGGACCCCAGAGCCTCCCGAGGCTCAGGGCCTCGGTGGCTCATGAGGAGCGACCCCTTCGCCGCGTACCTTCAGCTGCCCCAACTCTCCTTCATCAACAGAACCACGTGACATTTTCCAAGTTTATTTAGCTGGGAGCGCCCCTCGGGCGGCATCATTCCCAGGCCGCATGGGTCCGTCCCTATGGCATGTATCCATTTTATCATGTCTTTAGCTTACCTTGCTGGGGGCGCCCCTCGGGCCGCATCATCCCCAAGCCGCTCGGGCCTGACCCAGTGGCGTGTATCTTCCCTGCGTTTACCTAAGCCAGTTTGCTTTCCATGCCTAATCTGTCTATGACTATTACCTGCTTGATCGTCACCTATCGTGGGAGCCGCACGCCGGCCGTCTTTCTTCAAGATCCTTCGCATGAGTAGGTAAAGCACGGCGTCTGTGCTCGGGCCTGTCCCTGCAGCATCGATAAATCCAACGGCTGAGCTCTGTCTGGTGGGTCGGCCCCGTTCACGTCACCTCCTCGGGCCGTTGGTGCTTGGCCCTCTCACGCGATAACCTCAGGAGATTCGTTCGGCGCAGGTTGTCTGACCACCTCGCAAGACCAGCACAGTGAACAAGAACCAAGACCAGGCACAACCCGTCTTGAGGTAGGGCCTCGTGAGTCCTGCGCTGGCTCACGGGTGCCCAGATACACCTTGTCTAGGCCTGCCGTGCAAGCCACGTGTTAGGGCGGGGCTGTACACGCCCCGGGGGCTCTCCATAGTAGGGAGCCGCCCTCCCACGCATAAGTGGAAGCACCATGCTCCGCGATGGCTGTCGACACTGCCGAAGAGCGGCTATGCCCGTGCACAAGCGGAAGCACTATAATCCGCGCTGGTGATAAACAACTGAGGGCGGCCTCACGGCCGCACCAACCTCAGGGAGCCCCAGAGCTCAGTGTCTGGCCTCACCGCAACGCCTCCCCTCAGGAGAGTCGCGCGAGGGGGCTGGGCACGGGGGCTGCGCTCGGGTCATGCCCAAGCGTATGCCACCCAACCAGGTCTCCCGGACCTGGTCGTCGCACGCCCCTCCTGAGCCGAGCCTTGGCGAGGGCAAAGGAATGGAAATTTTTTGCACGTCAATGGGGACTCCTGAGCATCGCGACTCGGGAGCCTAACTGTTCATGTAGCCCCTCACTCCTTGGTCCGTCCTGGTCTCCGATCAGCCCAACGGCGGTTGAGGTATGTGCGGGGCCGGGCCCTGCCGACGTAGTACATTAACCTATCCACGTGTCTCCTTCCTATTTGCTGTTTGCGCGTCAAGGGGGACTCCTGAGCATCGCGACTCAGGAGCCTAACTGGTCACGTAGCCCCTCACTCCTTGGTCCATCCTGGTTTCCGATCGGCCCAACGGCGGTTGAGGTATGCGCGGGGCCGGGCTCTACCGATGCAGAACATAAAGCAAATAGGAAGAAAATCGCAAAATCCCAAAGCGAATATTACAAGACATATTGTTCTCACAATTTCAAATGCGAATTTAACGCCTCCATGAGGCATGGTGCATGTTGCAGGAATAAAACGGAAAGGCAGCCGCAGGTCACCCCTGAACACCGCCATCGCCCACAAGAGGTGCTCCTTCCTTGGTGGCATCGCCTTCACCTGCACCGCCAGATGGAGCCGCGGAATTGGTGGCACTACAGATCAAAGGCGCGAGGGTGAAGCCACGGAACTTCTTCAGTAGGGCCTCCATCCGGCCTTTCACGGCTGCGGCGGCAGCCGTGTAGTGTTCTTCAGCTACAGGCTCCAGCAGCTCGTCAAGACAAGCGCTGGGGTCATGAAGGTACAGGTGGCTGAAGACCCGCGTCAGCGCAGCTGAAGAAAGGACGCGAGCCTTTGCCTCAGCTATGGGACGGACGCCCTCCACGACTTCCTCGAGCGCCTTCACCAAGAAGGGAAGCAGCTGAGCAGGGCCATCCTTGTCGGTGGTCAGCGGCTCCTCCAAGCCCTTCTCGAATAGTGCCTTCAGCGCCACACGGGACCTCTCCTCAAGGAGCGAGAAAGCCACACGGTCTTCAGCCAGGACCTTCGCCCTGGCGTCAAGATCGACCTTCTCTGCCTCCACCTTCCGCTCCAGCTCCTCCAGCCGGCCGCGTTCAGCGGCCTGCATCTTCGCCAGCTCCCCCAGCTCGGCGTCGTGGTTCTTGATGGCGTCCTCCCGAGCCCTCATCTCCTCCTCCTTCGGCCGGCGGCCACGAGCTTCTTCTGCACGCTCGTCGCGCAGACCCTTCAGCTCCTCCTCCAACGCCCGGCAGCGGTCGTGGGCGGCCCCGGCGTCCTTCAGCGCCGCCTGGCGATCAGGCGCAGCCTTCTCGGAGGCCGTTGCGGCCTGGTTCAGTGTCGCTCGGATCGCCGCGTCAGACTGAAGCCAGCCGGATGCCAGCTCCAGGCGCCCAGCAACCAGGCGCGGATCCGCGCCCCGGAGATCTTCCCGCAGCTGGGCCATCTTTGAAAGGGCACGCTCCAAGACAGCGGAGGAGGCAGAAGAACCTGAGAACAATGGCATGGCAGGAGAAGGAGGCGATGCCGTCACCTGGGCCTGGGGGACCAAGGGCTCCTGAGCCTTTGGGACCTCGGCGGCTGAGCCGGACATCAGCACTTCCGAAGCCAGCAGGGCCTTGGGGGCTCACTCATCGTGACAACGCTCCCCTGGTCTCACGAGGGCGACCGGGCCGGGGAGGTGTGAGTGTCGCCGCCTCCCTTCTCCGCGAAGGGGGGGCGCGGCCACCGCATCCTCCTTCCTCCTCTTCGCCAAAGACAGCGGCCTGGTCAACCAAGGACGAACGTCAGGAAATAGTAGTACAAGCATAAACAAGACAAAGCTCAAGCACTTACTGGTCCACCGCGGCATAGTCCACCCTCCGCTTGGTGAGCTTGAAGCCCGAGAGCCTCGAGGCTTGAGGCGCGGGCGCGACAGCTCTAGAAGCAGAGGACGGTGCAGCAGAAGAGCCGGAGGCAGCTCTGGGCGGCATCAAGGCGGGGGCAGCATCTCGACAGACCAGCGACGATCCGCCCCTTGTAGGGATGACGGGCAGCTCCCCCTCCTCCTGGCGGGCGTCGGTCTTGGCATCGTCTGGCAGGGCGCGGAGGATGTCGGCCTTGCTCAAGGGGGAAGTCTCCCCCATCTCCTCGGGGGTCGCCTCCAAGTCTTCCTCCTCCCCCTCTTCCTCCCCGTGGGACTCGTCAGAAGATAGCTCCACTGGCTTCCGCGCTGCAGAGGCCCGGTAGGCGCCAGCGGCACCAGCCCGCACCCGTCGAAGGTAGGCATGGCGGCCACGATCTGCTTCCAGTCCTTGCGGCGGAACAGGGGAACGAAGGCGCTCGGCAGGTACTCTTGGTTGTCCCCGACCAAGAGGCGCTAAACTGCAGATAGCTCATCATCGGGCAAGGCCTCCGGGCTCAGGCGAATCTTGTCCTCTTCATCCCCGAGCCTCCACAAGGGCGCGCACGCGCCTGAAGAGGAGCGACGCGCAGCATCAGGAATTCCCTCAGGAGCATGGCCCCTGTCACCGTCGCCGCCTTCGCGTTGTCTGGCTTCAGGTCGGTCTGCATCTGCTCCAACACCGACGACGCCCGCTCATCAGTGAGCCTCGCGCAAGACCACCCCTTGTCGGGCTGGGGCATCTCCGTCGGTAGCGCCAAGCGCGGGTGGACACACTTGGCACCCATCATGACCCATTTGGCCTTCAGGTTGTCGACCTTCTTCCCGGTGTTCGAGATCGAGTTGGCCTTGTCGGCCGCAATGAAATTGGCGCACCCGGAGATATGGCCCTCGCTGACGCGAAGGAAGAAGAAGTGGCGCAGCAGAGCCACGGACGGCATGACGCCCAAATACACCTCACAATAGTAGGCGAAGATGGACAAGAGAAGGATGGAGTTGGGATGGAGATGCAACGCCTGCAGCCCGTAGTGGCCTAGGACCTCATAGAAGAAATCGGAGAAGGGGGGAACAAGGGGAAGAAGGTGCTTCCCTCGGGCTCCGGCACGTCGAAGGCCACCCGGAGATGTGTCTTCCCCCTCTCGTTGCTCTCCCCCGCCGTCAGCAAGCGTATTGCGGTGAGGCTCTTCTCCGAAATGTTGGGCGCGTCGAGAGCCGGTTTGTATCAAGCCGGCGACGAGGAGGACTTGACCTTGCGCGGCGCAATTGGTCGCAGATGTGGAGGAAGGTTGGAGCAGATCTGGAGATCTCGGAGGCAAGGCACAAGGAAGGGGGTCTGGAGCAAGGCGAAAGGGAGCAGTGAAGGCAAGCACTGTCTGTGCCAGCACTTGTCAAGTGTGGGGAAGCGGAGACGCCCAAGTCCAGTCAAACGCCACGCGTCGACCAAGGCCGCAGGCTTTTGGGGCCCGCGGCGCTACGTACTTGACCTTTGGCTTCGCCTCAAAGCCAAGCCCGAGCGCGCCTTGGGCCCGGGGGCTACTGTCTGCGTTCTGGGAATGGGGGTCCCCAGACTTGCCTGCCTGCGGCCCACAGCGTGGCTCTGCACATGGTCCCGTACGTCCCATCTTCATCAACAAGGCGTTCAAGACCCTCGCAAGGGGCCAAGCCTCGCGAGGCGGACGACACAAGACCTCCTCAGGAGCGGCCTCACGAGGTTGGATCGCGAGGAGCGGAGAGATCAAGGCAGGGCAAACCTCGCGAGGTTCCCGTGATGTGAGCCATGACGATCAAGATCAGGCGGGCGCCAAGCGGGTGCCAACACGCGTAGTGTCCTTGTTTCCCCTTTGGTGCTAAGGAGGCGAGCGCAGGCGCAGAGTACCGAGGCATCAAGCAAAGGTTTCCATATTGGTGCAACGAGACCAAGACCAGCAGAACGGCAAGACGGAGGTCACCATGGATCCCAAGGCGGCGTCATCACCAGAGCCTTTGGCAGGCGAAGACCGCTTTTGTCAGGATAAGTTGTACTAGCTGTCCCCTTTCAAATTGGCCGTTGTTGGCTCCCTTCCCACTCAATATTTGGGAAGAGGACCAGGGCCTATATAAGTAAAACTAGCCACCACCGTACGGGGCACCGGGACCAAGATCGGAGCTCATTCGGAGGCATCTGATCTTTAGCTGATCCTTAGCCACACACCAGGCACAAGAACACCTCAACCTCAGGAGGCTGTTCTTCCCCTTGTATTGTTCATCATCAGCCCAAGAGGCAATCCACCACCACCACACTGGAGTAGGGTATGACACCACAACTGTGGCCCGAACCAGTATAAATCTTGTGTCTCTTATGTTGTGAGTTCGTTGAGTTCGTCCGCGAGATCTTAGCAAGCTAGGGCGTGGATCGGTAGGGGGAGAACTTTGCGCGCACCCCAGAGTTCGAACCTTAAGGGTTTTGCCGGAACCCGTGATCCGACAGTCGTAGTGGCGCCGGGAGCGCGGGAGCGTTCTCTTGCGGACGGGGAACTTCTTGGCAGCTTCCTTCTTCGCGCACGGGCGCCCGACGCGGTGGGTCGCGCCGGGGGCCGCACGCCTTGGCGCCAGGACGTCGTCTTGGTGCGGAGGTGGTGGTGGTGGCGCTCCATGAGCCACGTCGCCCGCAGCTGGCGGAGGGCGAGGCAGCAAGAGGGATGGCGCGGGGGAGCCCCATGCGGCGCTGACGAGCTCGGCGATGCGATCCAGCCAATCCTCGTAGAGGTCGTTGACGGGGCGGTAGCGTAGGAGTTCGCGTGCCATGAGCACCACGACCTGCGCGTCCGTGGGAGCGCGACGAGCATGAGACGACAAGCTGCCCGGGGTCAACGATGGAGTGGTGGTGCGGCCGTCCCGTCGCACCGATGGGTGCAGCGAGGACGCTAGCTGCTCGTTTCCCGCCGGGCCGGTGGCGGCGTTGGAGGCAGGCGACGGAGAACGACGGGGAGGCCTGCCAATGGGAGCCGTCTGAGCAACGCGGGCAGCGAGGGTGGCCCGGCGCTCAGCGCGAGCTCAGCGAGCGTCCGCCATGGATGCGACGAAGCGATGGGACATGGATCGACGGAAGGAAAGGTTTGGCGCACCCCTACCTGGCGCACCAAATGTCAGATTTTGGGTTCCGGCAAAACCCTTTAGGTTCGAACACTGGGGTGCGCGCGAAGATTTCCCCCTACCTAATCACGCCCTCAGCCTCACCGCGATCTCAAATCCTAGCTCGACGAACCCGCGACACAAGAGACACGAGATTTATACTGGTTCGGGCCACCGTTGTGGTGTAATACCCGACGACAGTGTGGTGTGGTGGATTGCCTCCTGGGCTGAGGATGACCAGTACAAGGGGAAGAACGGCCTCCTGAGGAGAGGTGTTCTTGTGCTTGGTGGATGTGAGGATGGAGTGGATCTAGTCCAAGATGAGTTGCCTCCTACTATGGTGGCTAGTCCTATTTATAGAGGCTTGGTCCTCTTCCCAAATATTGAGCGGGAAGGGATGCCACAACGACCAATTTGAAGGGGGACAGCTAGTACAAGCTCTCTTGGCTAAAGGTGGTCTTCGCCTGCCAAAGGCTCTGGTGGTGGCGCCGTCTTGGGCTCCACGGTGACCTCCGTCCTGCCGGCCTGCTGGTCTTGGTCTTCTTGCATCGATATGGAAACCTTTCCCCGACGCCTCGGTACTCCTCGCCTGCGATTGCCTCCTTAGCACCAAAGAGGAAACGAGGACACTGTGCGCGCTGGCGCCCGCCTGGCGCCCGCCTGGTCTTGGTCGTCATGGCTTACGTCATTGGAACCTCGTGTCGGTGTTCTGGGAACGGGGGTCCCCAGACTTGCCTGCATGCGGCCCATGGCGTGGCGCTGCGAGCGGGCCCGTACGGCCCATCTTCACCAACAAGCACTCAAGACCCTCGTGAGGGGCCAAGCCTCGCGAGGCGGACGATGCAAGACCTCTTTGGGGGCGGCCTCACCAGGTTGGCTCGTGAGGGGCGGAGAGATCAAGGCAAGGCAAACCTCGCGAGGTTCTCATGATGTGAGCCATGACGATCGAGACTAGGCGGGCACCAGGCAGGCGTTAGCGTGCGTAGTGTCCTTGTTTCCTCTTTGGTGCCAAGGGGGCAAGCGCAGGCGCGGAGTACCGAGGCGTCAAGCAAAGGTTTCCATATCGGTGCAATGAGACCAAGACCAGCAGGACGGCAAGACGGAGGTCACCATGGAGCCGTGTGCCGGCCGTCTTTCTTCAGGACCCTTCGCGTGAGTAGGTTAAGCACGGCGTCTGTGCTCGGGCCCGTCCCTGCAGCGTGATACGTCTCTAATGTATCTATAATTTTTTATTGTTCCATGCTATATTATATTCTGTTTTCGACATTATTGGGCTTTATTATACACTTTTATATTATTTTTGGGACTAACCTATTAACCGGAGCACAGCCCAGAATTGCTGTTTTTTGCCTATTTCGCAGTTTCGCAGAAAAAGAAAATCAAACGGAGTCCAAACGGAATGAAACCTTCGGGAACATGAATTTCGGAACGAACGTGATCCAGAGGACTTGAACCCTACATCAAGACTTCAACCAGGAGGGCACGAGGTAGGGGGCGCGCCTACCCCCCCCCCCTAGGCGCGCCCTCCACCCTCGTGGGCCCCCTGTTGCTCCACCAACGTACTCCTTCCTCCCATATATACCTACCTACCCCCAAACTACCAGATACGGAGCCAAAAACCTAATTCCACCGCCGCAACCTTCTGTACCCATGAGATCCCATCTTGGGGCCTGTTCCGGAGCTCCGCCGGAGGGGGCATCGATCACGGAGGGCTTCTACATCAACACCATAGCCTCTCTGATGATGCGTGAGTAGTTTACCTCAGACCTTCGGGTCCATAGTTATTAGCTAGATGGCTTCTTCTCTCTTTTTGGATCTCAATACAATGTTCTCCCCTTCTCTCGTGGAGATCTATTCGATGTAATCTTCTTTTGCGGTGTGTTTGTTGAGAACGATAAATTGTGGGTTTATGATCAAGTTTATCTATGAACAATATTTGAATCTTCTCTGAATTCTTTAATGTATGATTGGTTATCTTTGCAAGTCTCTTCGACTTATCAGTTTGGTTTGGCCTACTAGATTGATCTTTCTTGCAATGGGAGAAGTGCTTAGCTTTGGGTTCAATCTTGCGGTGTCCTTTCCCAGTGACAGTCGGGGCACCAAGGCACGTATTGTATTGTTGCCATCGAGGATAACAAGATGGGGTTTATATCATATGGCATGAATTTATCCCTCTACATGATGTCATCTTGCTTAAAGCGTTACTCTGTTCTTATGAACTTAATACTCTAGATGCATGCTGGATAGCGGTCGATGTGTGGAGTAATAGTAGTAGATGCAGGCAGGAGTCGGTCTACTTGTCTCGGACGTGATGCCTATATACATGATCATACCTAGATATTCTCATAACTATGCTCAATTCTGTCAATTGCTCAACAGTAATTTGTTCACCCACTATAAATACTTATGCTCTTGAGAGAAGCCACTAGTGAAACCTATGGCCCCCGGGTCTATTTTCCATCATATTAATCTTCCAACACTTCGTTATTTTTATTGCCTTTTATTTTACTTTGCATCTTTATCATAAAAATACCAAAAATATTATCTTATCATATATATCAGATCTCACTCTCGTAAGTGACCATGAAGGGATTGACAACCCCTTATCGCGTTGGTTGCGAGGATTTATTTGTTTGTGTAGGTGCGAGGGACTCGTGCGTGGCCTCCTACTAGATTGATACCTTGGTTCTCAAAACTAAGGGAAATACTTACGCTACTTTGCTGCATCACCCTTTCCTCTTCAAAGGAAAAACCAACGCAGTGCTCAAGAGGTAGCAAGAAGGATTTCTGGCACCGTTGCCGGGGAGGCTTACGCAAGGTCAAGTCAAGATTTGGACTCCCGACAACGAGCCATTTCTGGCGCCGTTGCCGGGGAGTCTACGCAAAAGTGAACATACCAAGTACCCATCACAAACCCTTATCTCCCGCATTACATTATTTGCCATTTGCCTCTCGTTTTCCTCTCCCCCACTTCACCCTTGCCGTTTTATTCGCTCTCTCTTTTCCGTTTGCCTCTTTTTCGCTTGCTTCTTGTTTGATCGTGTGTTGGATTGCTTGCTTGTCACGATGGCTCAAGATAATACTAAGTTGTGTGACTTTACCAATACCAACAATAATGATTTTCTTAGCACTCCGATTGCTCCTCTTACCGATACTGAATCTTGTGAAATCAATGTTGCTTTGTTGAATCTTGTCATGAAAGATCAATTCGCGGGCCTTCCTAGTGAAGATGCCGCTACCCATCTAAATAGCTTCGTTGATTTGTGTGATATGCAAAAGAAGAAAGATGTGGATAATGATATTGTTAAATTGAAGCTATTTCCTTTTTCGCTTAGAGATCGTGCTAAAGCTTGGTTTTCATCTTTGCCTAAAAATAGTATTGATTCTTGGAATAAGTGCAAAGATGCTTTTATCTCTAAGTATTTTCCTCCTGCTAAGATCATCTCTCTTAGATACGATATTATGAATTTTAAGCAACTTGATCATGAATATGTTGCACAAGCTTGGGAGAGGATGAAATTACTGATACGTAATTGTCCTACACATGGTTTGAATTTATGGATGATCATACAAAAAATTTATGCTGGGTTGAATTTGCTTCCAGAAATCTTTTAGATTCGGCCGCGGGAGGCACTTTTATGGAAATCACTTTAGGAGAAGCCACTAAACTCCTAGATAATATTATGGTTAATTATTCTCAATGGCACACTGAAAGATCTACTAGTAAAAAGGTGCATGCGATAGAAGAAATTAATGTTTTGAGTGGGAAGATGGATGAACTTATGAAATTATTTGCTAATAAAAGTGTTTCTTCTGATCCTAATGATATGCCTTTGTCTACTTTGATTGAGAATAATAATGAATCTATGGATGTGAATTTTGTTGGTAGGAATAATTTTGGTAACAACGCGTATAGAGGAAACTTTAATCCTAGGCCTTATCCTAGTAATTCCTCTAATAATTATGGTAATTCCTCCAACAATTCTTATGGAAATTTTAATAAGATGCCTTCTGAATTTGAGACTAGTGTTAAGGAATTTATGAATTCGCAAAAGAATTTCAATGCTTTGCATGAAGAAAAATTGCGTAAAGTTGATGAATTGGCTAGGAACATTGATAGAATTTCTCTTGATGTTGATTCTTCGAAACTTAGATCTATTCCACCTAAGCATGATATCAATGAGTCTCCCAAGGCCACGAGAATTTCCATTGATGAGTGCAAAGAAAGAACCGCTATGATGCGTGCTAAGAAAGATTGCTTTGTAAAAGCGTGTTCTTCTAATTTTTATGAAAATAAAGATGAAGATCTAAAAGTTATTGATGTGTCTCCTATTAAATCTCTGTTTGCAATATGAATCTTGATAATGATGAGACTGAATATGATCCACCCTTACCTAGAAGGGTTCCAAAAATTCGGAGTTTTTAGGTCTTGATGCTAAAATTGATAAAAGTGGTAATGAAGAGGTCAAAACTCTACATATTAATGAACCCACTATTTTGGATTTCAAGGAATTTAATTATGATAATTGCTTTTTGATAGATTGTTTTTCCTTGTTGCAATCCGTGCTAAAATCTCCACATGCTTATAGTCAAAATAAAGCCTTTACCAAACATATCGTTGATGCTTTGATGCAATCTTATGAAGAAAAACTTGAGTTGGAAGTTTCTATCCCGAGAAAACTTTATGATGAGTGGAAACCTACTATTAAAATTAAAATTAAAGATCATGAATGCTATGCTTTGTGTGATTTGGGTGCTAGTGTTTCCACGAATCCAAAAACTTTATGTGATTTATTAGGTTTCCGTGAATTTGATGATTGCTCTTTAAACTTGCACCTTGCAGATTCCACTATTATGAAACCTATGGGAAGAATTAATGATGTTCTTATTGTTGCAAATAGAAACTATGTGCCCGTAGACTTTATTGTTCTTGACATAGATTGCAATCCTTCATGTCCTATTATTCTTGGTAGACCTTTCCTTAGAACGATTGGTGCAATTATTGATATGAAGGAAGGGAATATTAGATTCCAATTTCCATTAAAGAAGGGCATGGAACACTTCCATAGAAAGAAAATAAAATTACCTTA
The DNA here is from genome assembly GCF_018294505.1 of Triticum aestivum. Lineage (NCBI taxonomy): Eukaryota > Viridiplantae > Streptophyta > Magnoliopsida > Poales > Poaceae > Triticum > Triticum aestivum. The sequence continues at coordinate 360,298,594 of NC_057796.1, forward strand.
TGAGTCTATTCTGAGAGCCACTTATGGACTGCCTACCAAAGATGGCAATTCCTAGATCTATCCTTGCTTTTATGCCTAGCTAGGGGCGTTAAACGATAGCGCTTGTTGGGAGGCAACCCAATTTTATTTTTAGTTTTTTGCTTTTTGCTTCTGTTTAGGAATAAATATTTGATCTAGCCTCTGTTTAGATGTGTTTTTATGTTTTAATTAGTGTTTGTGCCAAGTTTAGCCAATAGGATCTTCTTGGATGATAGTTATTTGATCTTCCTGTAAATTCCAGAAACTTTCTGTTCACGAAAATAATTGTCAAAAATCACCAGAACGTGATAAAATATTGATTCCAATTGCTGCTGATCAATAAACAAATTTTCTAGGTCGTCCTATTTTGGCTGTAGTTTTGGAATTCCAGAAGTTTGTGTTAGTTACAGATTACTACAGACTGTTCTGTTTTTGACAGATTCTGTTTTTCGTGTGTTGTTTGCTTATTTTGATGAATCTATGGATAGTAAAATAGTTTATAAACCATAGAAAAGTTGGAATACAGTAGGTTTAACACCAATATAAATAAAGAATGAGTTCATTACAGTACCTTGAAGTGGTCTTTTGTTTTCTTTCGCTAACGGAGCTTACGAGATTTTCTGCTGAGTTTTGTGTTGTGAAGTTTTCAAGTTTTGGGTGAAAGATTTGATGGATTATGGAACAATGAGTGGCAAGAGCCTAAGCTTGTGGATGCCCAAGAAACTCAATATAATCCAAGTACACCTAAAAGCCAAAGCTTGGGGATGCCCCGGAAGGCATCCCCTCTTTCGTCTACTTCCATCGGTAACTTTACCTGGAGCTATATTTTTATTCACCACATGATATGTGTTTTGCTTGGAGCGTCTTGTATTATTTGAGTCTTTCTTTGTTAGTTTAACATAATCATCCTTGCTGTACACACCTTTTGAGAGAGTCACACTTGATTCGGAATTTATTAGAATACTCTATGTGCTTCACTTATATTTTTTGAGCTATATAGTTTTTGCTCTAGTGCTTCACTTATATCTTTTAGAGCACGGTGGTGGATTTGTTTTATAGAAACTATTGATCTCTCATGCTTCACTTATATTATTTCAAGAGTCTTAAAATAGCATGGCAATTTTCCTTAATTAATATCATGAGAAATTTGATGCTTGATAATTGTTTTGAGATATAAAGGTAGTAATATCATAGGTGTGCTAGTTGAGTAATTGTGGAATTGAAAAATACATGTGTTGGAGTTTGTGATTCGTGTAGCATGCACGTATGGTGAACCGTTATGTAACGAAGTTGGAGCATGAAGTATTTGTTGATTGTCTTCCTTTGTGTGGCGGTCGGGATCACGCGATGGTTAACTCCTACCAACCCTTCCCCTAGGAGCATGCGTAGTAGTACTTTGCTTCGAGGGCTAATAAATTTTTGCAATAAGTATATGAGTTCTTTATGACTAGTGTGATTCCATGGATTATACGCACACTTACCTTTCCGCAATTTTCTAGCCTCTTCGGTACCGCGCATTGCCCTTTCTCACCTTGAGAGCTGGTGCAAACTTCACCGGTGCATCCAAACCCCGTGATATGATATGCTCTATCACACATAAACCTCCTTATATCTTCCTCAAAACAGCCACCATACCTACCTATCATGGCATTTCCATAGCCATTCCGATATACATTGCCATGCAACTTTCCACCGTTTCATTTATCATGACATACTCCATTATTGTCATATTGCTTTGCATGATCATGTAGTTGACATTGTATTTGTGGCAAAGCCATCGTTCATAATTTTTTCATACATGTCGCTCTTGATTCATTGCATATCCCGGTACACTGCCGGAGGCATTCATATAGAGTCATATTTTGTTCTAAGTATTGAGTTGTAATTCATGAGTTGTAAGTAAATAAAAGTGTGATGATCAACATTATTAGAGCATTGTCCCAAGGGAGGAAAGGATGATGGAGACTATGATTCCCCCACAAGTCGGGAGACTCCGGACTAAATAAAAAAGAAGGCCATAAAAAACAAAAAAAAAGAGAAAAGGCCCAAATAAAAAATGATGAGAGAAAAAGAGAGAAGGGACAATGTTACTATCCTTTTACCACACTTGTGCTTCAAAGTAGCACCGTGATCTTCATAATAGAGAGTCTCTCATTTTGTCACTTCCATATACTAGTGGGAAATTTCATTATAGAACTTGGCTTGTATATTCCAATGATGGGCTTCCTCAAATGCCTGAGATATTCGTGAGCAAGCAAGTTGGATGCACACCCACTTAGTTTCTTTTTCAGCTTTCATACACTTATAGCTCTAGTGCATCCGTTGCATGGCAATCCCTACTCCTCGCATTAACATCAATTGATGGGCATCTCCATAGCCCGTTGATTAGCCTCGTTGATGTGAGACTTTCTCCTTTTTTGTCTTCCCACATAACCCCTACCATTATACCTTATTCCACCATAGTGCTATATCCATGGCTTGCGCTCATGTATTGCGTAAGAGTTGAAAAGGCTGAAGCGCGTTAAAAGTATGAACCAAATGCTTGGCCAAAACCGGGGTCGTACATGATATGAATATTTTGTTTGGGGAAGATGGAGCATAGCCAGACTATATGATTTTGTAGGGATAACTTGCTTTGGCTATGTTATTTTGATAAGACATAATTGCTTATTTAGTATGCTTGAAGTATTATTGTTTTTATGTCAACATTAAACTTTTATCTTGAATCATATCAAATCTGAACATTCATGCCACAATAAGAAGAATTATATTGAAATTATGCCAAGTAGCATTCCACATCAAAAATTCTATTTTTATCATTTACCTACTCGAGGACGAGCAGGAATTAAGCTTGGGGATGCTTGATACGTCTCCAACGTATCTATAATTTTTTATTGTTCCATGCTATATTATATTCTGTTTTGGACATTATTGGGCTTTATTATACACTTTTATATTATTTTTGAGACTAACCTATTAACCGGAGGCCCAGCCCAGAATTGCTGTTTTTTGCCTATTTTAGAGTTTCGCAGAAAAAGAATATCAAACGGAGTCCAAACGGAATGAAACCTTCGGGAACGTGATTTTCGGAACGAACATGATCCAGAGGACTTGGACCCAACATCAAGACTTCAACCAGGAGGGCACGAGGTAGGGGGCGCACCTACCCCCCCCCCCCCACCCACAGGTGCGCCCTCCACCCTTGTGGGCCCCTTGTCGCTCCACCGACGTACTCCTTCCTCCTATATATCCCTACGTACCTCCAAACTACCAGATACGGAGCCAAAAACCTAATTCCACCGCCGCAATCTTCTGTACCCGTGAGATCCCATCTTGGGGCCTGTTCCGGAGCTCCGCCGGAGGGGGCATCGATCATGGAGGGCTTCTACATCAACACCATAGCCTCTCCGATGATGAGTGAGTAGTTTACCTCAGACCTTCGGGTCCATAGTTATTAGCTAGATAGCTTCTTCTCTCTTTTTGGATCTCAATACAATGTTCTCCCCCTCTCTCGTGGAGATCTATTAGATGTAATCTTCTTTTGTGGTGTGTTTGTTGACACCGATGAATTGTGGGTTTATGATCAAGTTTATCTATGAACAATATTTGAATCTTCTCTAAATTCTTTTATGTATGATTGGTTATCTTTGCGAGTCTCTTCGAATTATCAGTTTGGTTTGGCCTACTAGATTGATCTTTCTTGCAATGGGAGAAGTGCTTAGCTTTGGGTTCAATCTTGCGGTGTCCTTTCCCAGTGACAGTAGGGGCAGCAAGGCACGTATTGTATTGTTGCCATCGAGGATAACAAGATGGGGTTTATATCATATTGCATGAATTTATCCCTCTACATCATGTCATCTTGCTTAAAGCGTTACTCTGTTCTTATGAACTTAATACTCTAGATGCATGCTGGATAGCGGTCGATGTGTGGAGTAATAGTAGTAGATGCAGGCAGTAGTCGGTCTACTTGTCTTGGACGTGATGCCTATATACATGTTCATACCTAGATATTCTCATAACTATGCTCAATTCTGTCAATTGCTCAACAGTAATTTGTTCACCCACCATAAATACTTATGCTCTTGAGAGAAGCCACTAGTGAAACCTATGGCCCCCGGGTCTATTTTCCATCATATTAATCTTCCAACACTTAGTTATTTTTATTGCCTTTTATTTTACTTTGCATCTTTATCATAAAAATACCAAAAATATTATCTTATCATATCTATCACATCTCACTCTCGTAAGTGACCGTGAAGGGATTGACAACCCCTTATCGCGTTGGTTGCGAGAATTTATTTGTTTGTGTAGGTGCGAGGGACTCGTGCGTGGCCTCCTACTGGATTGATACCTTGGTTCTCAAAACTGAGGGAAATACTTACGCTACTTTGCTGCATCACCCTTTCCTCTTCAAGGGAAAACCAACGCGGTGCTCAAGAGGTAGCACAACGTTGATAAATCCAGCGGGTGAGCTCTGTCTGGCGGGCCTGCCCCGTTCACGTCACCTCCTGGGGCCATTGGTGCTCGGCCTTCTCACACGATAACCTCAGGAGATTCGTTCGGCGCAGGTTGTCTGACCACCTCGCAGGACCAACACAGCGAACAACAACCAAGACCAGGCACAACCCGCCTTGAGGTAGGGCCTCGTGAGTCCCGCACTGCCTCACGAGTGCCCAAATACACCTCGTCTAGCCCTGCCGTGCAAGCCACGTGTCAGGGCGGGGATGTACATGTCCCGGGGGCTCTCCGCAGTAGGGAGTCCCCCTCCCACGCACCAGTGGAAGTACCATGCTCCGCACTGGCCGTCGACACTGCCGAGGAGCGGCTATGCCCGTGCACAAGCGGAAGCACTATGCTCTGCGCTGGTGATAAACAACTAAGGGCGGCCTCACGGCCGTATCAACCTCAGGGAGCCCAAAGCTCAGTGTCCGGCCTCACCGCAATGCCTCCCCTAGGGAGAGTCGCGCGAGGGGGCTGGGCACGGGGGCTGCGGTCGGGTCACGCCCAAGCGTATGCCACCTAAGGCAGGTCCCTCGGACCTGGTCGTCGCACACCCCTCCCGAGCCGAGCCTCGGCGAGGGCATAGGTATGGAGATTGTTTGCACGTCAAGGGGGACTCCTGAGCATCACGACTCAGGAGCCTAACTGGTCACGTAGCCCCTCACTCCTTGGTCTGTCTTGGTCTCCGGTCGGCCCAACGGCGGTTGAGGTATGCGCGGGGCCGGGCCCTGCCGACATAGAAGATCAACCTATCCTTGCGTCCCTTCCTATAGGCTGTTTGCGCGTCAAGGGGGACTCCTGAGCATCGCGACTCAAGAACCTAACTGGTCACGTAGCCCCTCACTCCTTGGTCCATCCTGGTCTCCGGTTGGCCCAACGACAGTTGAGGTATGCGTGGGGCCGAGCTCTGCTGACGCAGAACATAACGCAAATAGGAAGAAAATCGCAAAATCTCAAAGCAAATATTACAAGCTATATTGTTCCCCCAAATACCAAGCACGAGTTTAAACGCCTCCACGAGGCATGATGCATGTTGCAGGAATGAAAACATAAAAGCAGCCGCAGGTCATCCCTGGACACCGCCGTCGCCCACAAGAGGTTCTCCTTCCTTTGTGGCATCGCCTTCACCTGCACCGCCAGCCGGAGCCGCAGGATCGGTAGCACCGCCGGTCGAAGGAGCGAGAGCAAAGCCGCGGAACCTCTTCAGCAGGGCCTCCACCTGACCCTTCACGGCTGCGGCGGCGGCCGCACAGTGCTTCTCGTCCACAGGCTCCAGCAGCTCGTCAAGACAAGCGGTGGGGTCGCGAAGATGGAGGTGGCTGAAGACCCGCATTAGCGCGGCTGAGGAAAGGACGCGAGCTTCTGCCTCGGCCATAGGACCGATGCCGCTCACAACCTCCTCAAGCGCGGTAACTAGGTAGGGAAGCAGCTGAGCGGGGCCATCCTCGTCGGTGGTCAGCGGCCACTCCAAGCCCTTCTCATACAGTGCCTTCTGCGCCGCACGGGACCTCTCCTCGAGGAGCGAGAAGGCTGCGCGGTCTTCAGCCAGGACCTTCGCCTTGGCGCCAAGATCGACTTCCTTCGCCTTCACCTTCCACTCCAGCTCCTCCAGCCGGCCGCGCTCCGCGGCTTGCGCCTTCGCCAACTCTCCCAGCTCGGCGTCGCGGTCCTTGATGGCGTCCTCCCAAGCCCTAGTCACCTCCTCCTTCGCCTGGCAGCCACAAGCTTCTTCCGCGTGCTGGTCGCGCAGGCTCTTCAGCTCGTCCTCCAGCGCCCGACAATGGTCGTGGGCGGCCTCGGCGTCCTTCCGCGTCGCCTCGCGATCGGCCGCAGCTTTGGCGGCGGCCTGCTCCTCCCTCTCGGAGGCCGTCGCGGCCTGGCTCAGTGTCGCTCGAACCGCCGCGTCAGCCTGAAGCCAGCCGGAGGCCAGCTCCAGGCACCCGGCTACCAGGCGCGGGTCCGCGCCCAGGAGATTTTCCCACAGCTGGGTCATCTCCGAAAGGGCACGCTCCAAGATAGCAGAGGAGACAGAAGAACCTGGGAGTAGTGGCGCAGCAGGAGGAGGAGACGACGCCGTCACCAGGGCCTAGGGGACCAAGGGCTCCTGAGCCTTTAGTACCTCGGCAGCCGAACCGGACATCGGCACTTCTGGAGCCAGCGGGGCCTTGGGGGTGACTCCTCACGACGATGGTCCTCCTGGTCTCGCGAGGGCGACTGGGCCAGGGAGGTGGGAGTGTTGCAGCTCCCTTTCTCTGTGAAGGAGGGCGCGGCCGCTGTATCCTCCTTCCTCTTCTTCGCCGAAGGCAGCGGCCTGATTAACCAAGGACTAGCGTTACGAAACAGCAGTATAAGCAAAAACAAGACGAAGCTCAAGCACTTACTGGTCCACCGCAGCATAGTCCACCCTCCGCTTGGGGAGCTTGAAGCCCGAAAGCTTCGGAGCCTGAGGAGAGGGCGCATGGGCCCCGGAGGTAGAGGACGGTGCAGCAGAAGGGCCGGAGGCAGCTCCGGGCAGTGTCAAGGCGGGGGCAGCATCTCGGGAGACCAGTGATGACCTGCCCCTCGTCGGGACAACGGGCAGCTCCCCCTTCTCCTGGTGGGCGTCGGCCTCGTCGTTGTCCGGCAGGGTGCGAAGGATGTCGGCCTTGCTCAAGGGGGAAGTTTCACCCGTCTCCTCAGTGGTCGCCTCCGAATCCTCCTCTTCTTCCCTCCCGCGGGACTCATCAGAAGACAGCTCCACCGGCGCCGGCACCGCGGGGGCTCTAGAGGGTGTAGGCGGCACCAGTCCACGCCCGTCAAAGGTCAGCCGGGCGGCCACGATCTGCTCCCAGTCCTTGCGGCAGAACAGCGGAACGAAGGCGCTCGGTGGATACTTCTGGTCTTCCCCAACCAGGAGGCGCAGAACTACGGACAGCTCATCGTCAGGCAAGGCCTCCGGGCTCAGGCGAACCTTGTCCCCTTCATCCCCAAGCCTCCACAAGGGGCGCGCACGTGCCTGGAGCGGAGCAACGCGCAGCGTCAAGAATTCCCTCAGGAGCATGGCCCATGTCACCTTCGCCGCATTCGCGTTGCCCGGCTTTAGGTCGGTCATCATCTGCTCCAGCACAAACGTCGCCCGCTCGTCGGAGAGCTTCGCACAGGACCACCCCTTGACGGGCTCGGGCATCTCCATCGGCAGCGTCAAGCGTGGGTGGATGCATTTAGCGTCCATCATGGCCCACTTGCTCCGGAAACCTTCGGCTCTCTTCCCCGTTTTCGAGATTGAGTTGGCCTTGCTGGCCGCGATGAAGTTGGCGCACCCGAAGATGTGACCCTCATTGATGCGGAGGAAGAAGAAGTGGTGCAAAAGAGCCACGGATGGCATCACGCCAAGTTACGCCTCGCAATAGTAGGCGAAGATGGATAGGAGAAGGATGGAATTGGTATGAAGATGCAGCGCTTGCAGCCCGTAGTGGCTGAGGACCTCGTAGAAGAATTCAGAAAAGGGGGGAACCAGCCCCGCGGCGATGCTACTCGTGAAGAAGGGTAAAATGGTACTCCCCTCAGGCTCTGGCACGGCGGAGCCATCCCGGAGCTCAGTCTCCCCCCTCTCATTGCTCTCCCCCGCCGTTAGGAGGCACGTGGCGGCGAGGCTCTTCTCTAAGACGTTGGGCGCGTCGAGGGCCGGCTCATACCAGGCCGGCGGTGAGGCAAGCTTGACCTTCTGGGGCACCATTGGTCGCTGATGCAGAAGGGGAAGAGAGAAGATCTGGAGATTTCGGCAGCAAGGAGCGAGAAAGGGATCTGGAGCAAGGCGAAAGGGAGCAATGAAGGCAAGCACTATCTGTGCCAGCCTTTGTCAAGTCGGGCAGTTGCCTAGGCAGCATGGGGAAGCGGAGACGCCCACGTCCAACCAATCGCCACACATCGACCAAGGCCGCAGGCTATTAGGTCCCGCGGCGCTCCGCACTTGACCTTTGGCTTCGCCTCGAAGCCAAGCCCGAGCGCGCCTTGGGCCCGGGGGCTACGGTCGGCGTTCTGGGAATGGGGGTCCCCAGACTTGCCTGCCTGCGGCCCACAGCGTGGCTCTGCACATGGTCCCGTACGTCCCATCTTCATCAACAAGGGGCCAAGCCTCGCGAGGCGGATGACGCAAGACCTCTTCAGGGGCGGCCTCACCAGGTTGGCTCGCGAGGGGCGGAGAGATCAAGGCAAGGCAAACCTCGCGAGGTTCTCATGACGTGAGCCATGACGATCGAGACCAGGCGGGCGCCAGTGCGTGCAGTTTCCTTGTTTCCTCTTTGGTGCCAGGGGGCAAGCGCAGGCACGTAGTACCGAGGCGTCAAGCAAAGGTTTCCATATCGGTGCAACGAGACCAAGACCAGCAGGACGGCAAGACGGAGGTCATGATGGAGCCCCAGGCGGCGTCACCACCAGAGCCTTTTGCAGGCGAAGACTGCTTTTGTCAGGATAAGCTGTACTAGCTGTCCCCTTTCAAATTGGCCATTGTTTGCTCCCTTCCCGCTCAATATTTGGGGAGAGGACCAGGGCCTATATAAGTAGAACTAGCCACCACCGTAGGGGACAACTCATTCGGAGAACTCATGGAGAGGCATCTCACCTGAACCTTAGCTGATCCTCAACCACACAAGCACAAGAACACCTCGACCTCAGGAGGCAGTTCTTCCCCTTGTACTGTTCATCCTCAGCCCGAGAGACAATCCACCACCACCACACTGGAGTAGGGTATTACACCACAACGGTGGCCCGAACCAGTATAAATCTTGTGTCCCTTGTGTTGTGATTTCGTCGAGTTAGCCCATGAGATCTTAGTAAAGCTAGGGCGTGGATCGGCAGGGGGAGATCTTCGTGCGCACCCCAGAGTTCGAACCTTCAGGGTTTTGCCGAAACCCGTGATCCGACAGCTCGCGAGGTTCGCCTTGCCTTGATCTCTCTGCCCCTCACGAGCTAGCTTGGTGAAGCTGCTCCCGAGGAGGTCTTGTGTCGTCCGCCTCGCGAGGTTTGGCCCCTCGCGAGGGTCTTGAGCGTTTGTTGGTGAACACGGGCCGTACTGGGCCGCGAGTGGAGCCACGCCGTGGGCCGGAGGCAGGCAAGTCTAGGGACCCCTGTTCCCAGAACGATGACAAGTAGAGTATTACACCACAACGGTGGCCCGAACCAGTATAAACTTTGCGTCCCTTGTTCTGTGGGATCGACGTGCTAAGCTTTGAGATCGCGGTGAGGGTGTGAGATAGAGGGATGAGAGATCTTCGTGTGCACCCCAGTGTTCGAACCTCAAGGGTTTTTACAGAACCCGAAATCCGACAATGACAATTAATCAGGTTAATGCAATGCAAATCATACTACTGATGCGGTGAAATCAACTTGTGCACCGAGTCACTCGGACTCGCTTACCAGATGGTTTACCTCGTAACCGAACGGTGATCATACCTGGATCACAAATGAAACCAACACCTTGGTTCCAACCACGATCATCTCATGACCCCACAAATCCTCACATAACCAGTGCCAACAATCAACTCTTAGTGTGTAAGATTACTTATTAATGTTGATCCATGGTGTGACCTACTCACGAGCTATGTTCGTAACCGAGGACGTGGTTATCGATAGATTAAATACACTCTGCAGAGGTAGCGCACTTCACCCACACCACGGAATCCATGGCCTTGGCATCCCATTCGGGTGGACCAACGGCATTCCGACGAAACCCTCCCATTGTCATGACACTCTCTCGGCCACTCCGAGCAACTCCCCGCTGGGCTAAGTCATGGGTGGCCCCGTGCCTACCGGAGGCATCAACGACCACCGTCGTGGCAAAAACAGTCCCAAACGGGGGCAAGGTACCATAACAAAAAATGGGCACACAAGGTTATGTCTACTTACTGGGCCAGGGTACCGGACGCCCATAACCTTCCATCGTTGGAGGTACCGACCAGAGGCATGACAACGGGCAGAATCAAGACCTCCCCATAAAGGCAAATGTGGTCGCACTGGGAAAAACTCGATTCAGTGGCACCATGACTCGATCAGCGTTATGTTCAAGTTGGATTAACATCAGGTTTAACTTGAAAATAAAATAACTCGAGTCATCATATGCCATGATCATGCAACTATTAGACATGCAAAACATACCACTCAAAGTGACAGATCAACATCATGAAAATGGCCTACTTGCACTACTCATCAATTAAACTTTACTGGTTCTTAACATTCATCATTTTAATTATCCCATAATATATTAAAATCAATTTATCACGAAAATAAATTACCATAATTCATAAAAGCATAATCACCTCAATGAAAATTTCTTCTACTGGCTTAAACTAGCTCATGCATTCAACCAGTACCATAATAAAGCAATTTAAGCATGACAAAATAACTAGCACTAAGCAATATTTATTTAAATAATTAAATGCATGAAAATAGCTCGTATTCAAGATGGAAAAATCATAGATATTGAAATGACACCATCCAAATGTTGGTGTGGCTTCCCTTAGTGTAGAGGAGGTTCACACTCCTCCTAGTTATCTTCAAGACAAGCTTCTCCCTCTCAAAATATTAAAAAATGGCAAAACAAAATATCAAGAACCACTCTGAAAATCACTAGAAATTGTAGACAGCAAGGAAAAATCTCAACTTTGGTGTGCTGCTAGAAATTTTCAAAACAAACACAATGCAAAAAGAATCAACTCATTTGGACTTATAGCTTAAGAGTTATGGCTGGTCAAAGGTTCTGGTCAAAATTTTGAATTAAACAGAAAACCAGGGGGTGACGTCGATGGCGTATTCTCAGAATATGCCTCCACTCGTACCGACTCGGGAGCGAGTGGAGAGGCTGACAGCAGGCCCCGGTGGTCAGGTGTGGAGGGAGGGGGAGAAACAGAGCGGCGGCGGTGCTTCACCGGAGCTCACGCCGGCGAGGAGAGGTTCTTGGGTGAATCCAGAGGGATAGAAAGAGAGAGGGGGTCGAGGCATACCTGCATGTACCCGTGGCTTGGCGAGAGATGGTCGGAGCAGCTCGCAACCAAGCTCGCAAGCGGCGGCCGTGGTCCGGTCTCGCCAGAGAGGAAGAAGACGATGGAGAGGGGCGGTTCTAGGGGCTCCAACGTGTCCAGACGGCAGCAGTGGACCTCCAAGGAGTCGCCTCAGGAGTGGATCGAGCTCGAGGAGCACCGGAGTGAGGAGGAGGGGTGGTGGGGATTGCCGGTGAGCTCGGGTCGGGGACGGCGTCCAGAGGCCTGCCCGGCCGGGCTGCGGCTATGCTACGGTCTTGTGGAGGTTGGGTGGTGGTTTTGGAGTGCTCGGAGCGGTGGGAGGGGCTCGAATTTATAGCTGGAGGGGGAGAGGGGTACGTGGCTCCACCGGAGCTCTTTGGAAGCCGGCGAGCGACGATGAGCGGTGTCAGCGAGGGGTGGAGGGCCTCAGCATTCACGCGGGAGCTGTTCAGCATGCGGACGAGCACAGGAGGCGGTGGAGGAATGAAGGCAGAGGCACATGGCGCACTATGGCTTTGGCCGCGTCGTGCTCGTGCCCGCTACGGCGTCTCCGGCGTCGGCAAGCACCAAGGAGAGGTCAAGGGTGAAGAAACGGAGGTGGTGGCGCGGTGCGGCAGTCCTCGGCGAGCTCTGGATCGATCACACGCGAAACAGAGACGAGGGCGCAGCGTAGAGCGTGTCGGGCGCGTTACCAGAGTTGTGTCCACACGCGGTTACCACACTAGCATGGTCAAAACGACACCCACTCGTTGCCAAACCATGCCTGGGGTGTTGTTCGTGCAATGATACATCTAGGAAGGGTGATGGCACACTGCCAGGTGATACGTCTCCAACGTATCAATAATTTTTTATGTATTCATGCCATGTTTATAATATTTCTACATGATTTTCGTACGATTTGGTTAGAACTAACCCGGACTGATGCTGTTTTCAGCAGAACTACCGTCGTGTTGTTTTTGTGCAGAAATAAAAGTTCTCGGAATGCGCTGAAAATCAACGGAGAATTTTTCTGGAAAATATAAAAATACTGGAACAAAGAGTTACCAGAGGGGAGTCCCGTGGGCCCCACGAGGGTGGAGGGCACGCCCACCCCCTGGGGCGCGCCCCTACCTCGTGGACTCCCTGTGGGGCCGCCTGACTTGTTCTCGACACCAACCTGTCCTATAAATCCCCAAACATCCAGAACTTAACCTAGATCAGGAGTTCCGCTGCTGCAAGCCTCTATAGCCACCAAAAACCAATCGGGACCCTCTTCCGGCACCCTGCTGGAGGGGGGATCCATCACCGGTGGCCATCTTCATCATCCCGGCGCTCTCCATGACGAGGAGGGAGTAATTCACCCTCGGGGCTGAGGGTATGTACCAGTAGCTATGTGTTTGATCTCTCTCTCTCTCTCTTGTGTTCTTGATTGGGCACGATCTTGATGTATCGTGAGCTTTGCTATTATAGTTGGATCTTATGATGTTTCTCCCCCTCTACTCTCTTGTAATGGATTGAGTTTTCCCTTCGAAGTTATCTTATCGGATTGAATCTTTAAGGATTCGAGAACACTTGATGTATGTCTTGCATGTGCTTATCTCTGGTGACCATGGGATATTCACGTGATCTACTTGACGTATGTTTTGGTGATCAACTTGCAGGTTCAGTGACCTTGTGAACTTATGCATAGGAGTTGGCACACGTTTTCGTCTTGACTCTCCGGTAGAAACTTTGGGGCACTCTTTGAAGTTCTTTGTGTTGGTTGAATAGATGAATCTGAGATTGTGTGATGCATATCATATAATCATACCCACAGATACTTGAGGTGACATTGGAGTATCTAGGTGACATTAGGGTTTTGGTTGATTTGTATCTTAAGGTGTTACTCTAGTACGAACTCTAGGATAGATCAAACGGAAAGAATAGCTTCGTGTTATTTTACTACGGACTCTTGAATAGATCGATCAGAAAGAATAACTTTGAGGTGGTTTTGTACCCTACAATAATCTCTTGATTTGTTCTCCGCTATTAGTGACTTTTTGTTGCATGTTGAGGGATAGTAATATCATCCAATTATGTTATTATTGTTGAGAGAACTTTCACTAGTGAAAGTATGAACCCTAGGCCTTATTTCAACGCATTGCAATACCGTTTGTGCTCACTTTTATCAATAGTTACCTTGCTTTTTTATATTTTCAGATTACAAAAACCTATATCTACCATCCATATTGCACTTGTATCACCATCTCTTCGCCGAACTAGTGTACCTATACAATTTACCATTGTATTGGGTGTGTTGGGGACACAAGAGACTCTTTGTTATTTGGTTGCAGGGTTGTTTGAGAGAGACCATCTTCAACCTACACCTCGGACGGATTGATAAACCTTAGGTCATCCACTTGAGGGAAATTTGCTACTGTCCTACAAACCTCTGCACTTGGAGGCCCAACAACGTTTACAAGAAGAAGGTTGTGTAGTAGACATCAAGCAATTTCTGGCGCCGTTGCCGGGGAGGTGAGTGCTTGAAGGTATATCTTTAGATCTTGCAATCGAATCTTTTTGTTTCTTGTTTTATCACTAGTTTAGTCTATAAAAGAAAACTAAAAAATGGAATTAAGGTTTCCTCATATGCTTCATCTTTTTAATGTCTTTCGTGAAAATGATGGGAAGGAAAATTGTCCTCAAGTACTAGAAGAATAATTACATAGAATGCTTGGCATAAAATATGTGAATGATGAGCATGATTGCAATGTTGTTAGTATGAATTCTTTGAATACCCATGATGCTAATGATATGCAAAGCCACAAGCTTGGGGATGCTATGTTTGATGAAGATGATATGTTTAGTCCCCCAAGTTTTGATGAGAAAATTTATTATGATGAAAGGATGCCTCCTATTTATGATGATTATTGTGATGACACGTATGCTATAAAGAATAAAGATAACCATGAAACTTGCCATCATGATTTTAATTTTCAATTGGATTATGCTTCACATGATAGTTATTTCGTTGAGTTTGCTCCCACTACTATTCATGAGAATAAATTTGCTTATGTGGAGAGTATTAAAATTTCTATGCTTGTGCATCATAAAAATAATGCTTTATGTGATGGTTATATTGTTGAATTCATTCATGATGCTACTGAAAATTATTATGAGGGAGGAATATATGCTTGTAGGAATCTCAATAGTATCAAGTTTCCTCTCTATGTGTTAAAAGTTTTGAAGTTATGCTTGTTTTGTCTTCCTATGCTAGTTGATTCGTGTTCCCATAAATTATTTGCTCACAAATTCCCTATGCATAGGAAGTGGGTTAGACTTTATGTTTCAATTCTTATCTTTTATGTGAGCATCATTGAAATCATCATGCCTAGCCAGGGGCGTTAAACGATAGCGCTTGTTGGGAGGCAACCCAATTTTATTTTTGTTTTTTGCTTTTTGGTTCTGTTTATTAATAAATATTTGATCTAGCCTCTGGTTCCATGTGGTTTTATGTTTTAATTAGTGTTTGTGCCAAGTAAAACCTATAGGATCTTCTTGGATGATAATTATTTGATCTTGCTGAAAAAGACAGAAACTTTCTGCTCACTAAAACAATTGTTAGAAATCACCATATAGTGATAAAATACTGATTCCAATTGCAGTAGATCAATAATAAAATTATCTAGGTCTTCCTATTTTGGCAGATTTTTTTGAGTTCCAGAAGTTTGCGTTAGATACAGATTACTACAGACTGTTCTGTTTTTGACAGATTCTGTTTTTCTTGTGTTGTTTGCTTATTTTGATGAATATATGAGTAGTATCGAAGGGTATGAGCCATAGAGAAGTTGGAATACAGTAGATATTACACCAATATGAATTTATAATGAGTTCACAACAGTACCTAAGTGGTGATTTATTTTCTTATACTAACGGAGCTTATGAGTTTTCTGTTGAGTTTTGTGTTGTGAAGTTTTTAAGTTTTGGGTAAAGATTCGATGGACTATGGAATAAGGAGTGGCAAGAGCCTAAGCTTGGGGATTCCCAAGGCACCCCAAGGTAATATTCAAGGACAACCAAGAGCCTAAGCTTGGGGATGCCCCGGATGGCATCCCCTCTTTCATCTTCGTTCATCGGTAACTTTACTTGGAGCTATATTTTTATTCACCACATGACATGTGTTTTGCTTGGAGCGTCATTTTATTTTGATAGTATTTTCTTGCTGTTATTTAGAACAATTTTTTGCATCTTTATTTTCAATAAAAATGTCAAGGATAGCCTTTGCCATGCTTATTTTGCAAGTATACATGTTGCTGTTTCAAAACAGAAAGTTTACCGCTGTTGCAAAAATTCTCTAGAAAAGTCAGAATATGATAAAATGTTGAAACTTTTTGCATATTGAGCTCTGATAAATTTTCTACAGTGTGGTAGAATTTCATAATTTTTGGAGTTAGGGAAGTATGATGAATCTTGCATTCTTTACAGACTGTACTGTTTTGGCAGATTGCTGTTATGTTTGCATTGTTTGCATATGTTTGCTTGTTTAATAGTTCTATTTGAGGATAGGAGTATTAAATATGCACAGGCATTTAGTATGCAATGTTGAATAATAATTTTATTGATTTGTTACAGTAGAAAATGATAAGGTTTTTGCATTGGTTTATACTAACTTATCTCACAAGTCCTTGTTGAGTTTTGTGTGGATGAAGCTTTTGAGATTTAGGGAGACCGTGATATGAGAGGAATTAAGGAGACACAAAAGCTCAAGCTTGGGGATGCCCAAGGCACCCCAAGATAATATTTCAAGAAGTCTCAAGCGTCTAAGCTTGGGGATGCCCCGGTTGGCATCCCGCCTTTCTTCTTCAACAACTATCGGTTAGTATCGGTTGATCCTAAGTTTTTGCTTCTTCACGTGATGTTTGCTATTCTTAGAATGTCATTTTATTTTGTTTTACTTGCTATTTGAATAAAATATCAAGATCTTAAATTATTAAATGGGAGAGTCTTCACATAGATAAATAATTATTTAACTACTCATTGATCTTCACTTATATCTTTTTGGACTAGTTTGTCATTTACTCGTGTGCTTCACTTATATCCTATGAGTAAATAGTTGAATGATTTGAATATCATAAATCCGAAATTATATATGTTTCATATGCTTATCCCATGGGGAGTAATGACTTCACATATAAAAAGTAGAGGTGGTAAATTTATTGAAGGTTAGCAAACATTGTATTGGTCACTTGAACAATTCATGAAATAATATTGAGGGAAGAGAGATTTCACATATAAATATACTATCTTGGACATCTTTTGTAATTATGAGCACTCATTAAAATATGACATTCTAAAAGGTTGATGTTGGACAAGGAAGACAACGTAATGGGTTATGTTTTCTTATATCTGAAATAAAGTATATTGTCATGGATCATCCAACATGTTGAGCTTGCCTTTCCCCCTCATGCTAGCCAAATTCTTTGCACCAAGTAGAGATACTACTTGTGCTTCCAAACATCCCTTAAACTAGTATTGCCATGAGAGTCCACCATACCTACCTATGGATTGAGTAAGATCCTTCAAGTAAGTTGTCATCGGTGCGTGCAATAAAAATTGCTCCCTAAATACGTTGCCAGATGATAGGTTCATAATATACTGTATAGAGAGTTTATTGCCAAACCATGATAACAAGAGCACACAGCAACTAGGCGAATCGTAGTGTACATAAAAGGGGTACACATAACCACGATATATAAATCGGGAAAGTGGAACTGGCTGGAAAATAAGGTGTTGTATTGCCGCTACTAATTGAAAGCCTATCGATCACGTACAGGACAGCTCTATCAGCTGTTGACTGCAGATGTCCCTGCTCCCCTTCCTGACAAGGAACATACTATACGTACTAAATACAGAATAACAAAAGAGGAACATGTTAAAGAACAGAAGAGGAAGCATATTCTTGAGGTTCCGCTTCCTTGCATACAATGTTGGTTGCTCACTCATGATGAATCACAGCACCCAAAGAAATGCAATTCCATGATGTCTCTCTATATGTGGCCACATGCATTTGGAAAATCAAGTGGGAGCATTACCTGACCAATTAAATGTGTGTCTGTTAACTAATATCAGTATCATATCACAATTCATATTTGAAGAAGTAAGCTTTGGACTTATGATTGGTGTGTTGTTTAGCTTCAAGAGTGGACTGCAGCTAGTGCGACACAAAGCAGCTACACAGATCATAGTGTAGATATAACAGGAAAATCGTAAGCATTAGGAGTAAAATCAGCAAAGTGGAACTTGCTGGAATATATGTGCTAGTATTGCCGGTACGGCTAGAAAGGCTTCGGATACCAGCTCTCTTCAACTGAAGGTGCGGTACTGTTAATATCAGTGTAACTCTCAAAGGCGACACAGCTCCCCGCATTTCCTTGCTAATCTTATAGGATTCAAGTGGGCAGGCCACTACAAATCCTATTCCTATGTTTACAAAATCCTACGAATCAAAGAGGCCCGAAGAGTTCAAAGTGTCCATCACAACCGACCGTATAGACCTCTACACTGCAAATGTCCCTGCTCATCTTCAGTACAAGGAACATACTGTACTACTATCATACTCCCTTCGTTCCAAAATATAAGTCTTTGTAGAGATTTCCACTATGGATCACACACAGATGTATACAGATACATTTTAGAGTGTAGATTCACTCATTTTTCTCCATATGTAGTCCATGGTGGAATCTATACAAATACTTGTATTTAGGAACGGAGAGAGTACTTATTAAAGAAGAACGGAAGAGGGACATGCTAAAGAAGAGCAAGCAGATTTTGGATAATAAAATGTTCATTCCGTAGTGCCCACACATGATGAACCAGAGCGCATTAAGAATGCAACTCCCTGCTGTCTCTCTATATGTGGTGCACATGCTTTTTGAAAGTAAAGTAGGAACATTAGCTGATCAATTAAACGTTAACGGTTTTAGTAATATCAGCATCATATCAGATTCATATTTGAGCAACAAGTTTGGAATTATGAGTGACATGATGTTTAGCTTGATGGATTCATGAGCAGCGCTAAGCAGGTACGATGATGGTACTGAATATAAAGGCATGTCTGCAAGCATGTCACGTGACTTTTGTCATTTGGGTCAGTCGACCATTTCAGGGGTTGGATGAAGATCCTACGTCTCCTAACCCTTCTACTTCCTCGTCTCTGATTCTTCCCATACAGAACACCGCACGGGCCACCGGTCGAACCACCGGCCCCAACCCCCCACCCTCCCCTGAACCGCCCCCACCGCCTGCGTTCCTCCGCCACCCCCGCCCCCACCCGCGTTGAGTTTTCTTCCTTCGGCGAGGCCCCACCACCGCCCGCCACAACCACCATCCCCACCCGAGCCCCTTCCTTCGCACCGACGAACTACGACGAGCTCTCAAAAATCGACTGACCCAATTTTGAAATTTAGTCTATTGTCATTTAACTAGTGTGGAATATAAAAGGGGAAAACCATAAGCATTGCGAGTATAGTGTTGAGCGTGCCATGGCGGATCTGAAGGTGCAAACCGGACAAAGGCAACTTCGCAACCAATGTTTGCTTTCAACTAACAAGTGATGGACAAGAAATTAGAGTAAAGCAGCGGCGATCTATTTTCTTGTTGTGATAAATAAGTTGAGCAGATACGGAAGAGTACCGCCTCTGGTGCGGCGCTGTGTATGCATCTGCTGAGAATTTGATGATGCTGCGGTAGCGATGGCTGTCTGTGGCGTGGAAGCAGATCTAGGAGGGTAGACGATGGCGGCGGGGCACGATGGACGAGACGGTCATAGGAGCGGCACCGGCAAGGTGGACGACGGCGGGATGAAGCGAGAGGACGGGATGCAAGGATCCCGGTCCGAAGCCGTGGATGAGAGAGGTCGATCTCATGTAATGGATGATGGTGTCGGGGTATCAGCTCCGGCATGGTGGAGGAGGACAACGGTGGATGGGGTGGCGGACGGTGGAGGCTGGGGTGGAGAGGCTGTTTTGGCGCCCACGGAGTACGAATTGGGAAATGAAGGGAGAGAGGAAGGGGGGAACCATGTCTTCAGGGAGCGCTTGTCTCAAATGCGAGGAAATTTACAAACTTAGCCCCTGTTTAAAATTTCCTACATCACAGCAATATTAGTCGGTTGGGGATAGGATGGTAATCTCGCATACACCGAATATTTGCCGACGAGAGTTTGTTTCGGGCGCCCACCGTGTATGAATTGGGGAGGGAGTCGATTTTGGCCGAGGAGACGCTGTGTTTTGGCGCCCACTGTGTATGAATCCGGGTGAGAGGCGGTTATGTCACGTTTGAGTGAAATTACAAACCTACCCCTATCAAAACCTATAGAAATCGAGCCGGTAGCCTTTGCGTATCAGGGATAGGCAGTAATTTCCATCTCGCAGATTTTGGTTTCGGGCAGTTACTGCGACTTTCCCCACTTCGTTCAAATTGTTGCAGAGCAAGAGTGCACGTTTACCGTGCCAACTCAATTCGAATCCGGTTTGTATTCTATTTTTGTTCGGGCAGGATCCATTTTCGATTGGAATAAAATTCTATATACATCATTTTTTATATATACTTTCAAAAGCACAACAAAGAATTCTACTCCTCTATATGTATAATATGATTTACAAATACAATGATCTCAAAATCATAAGGTTGAATTCAAAAAAATTAAACCAAATTATGTTCTACTAAAATGTATGGATCAGTAATATCTACATATTAAATAACATAGATGCGCGTGAATTCATATGAGTATGCATGTTTGATAGATCAATTTTGGTTCGTGTATGAATTACATGTATCATCATCTCGAATTCAAATATTTGAATCCCTTTTATGTTGACTCCTTTCACGCCCATCTCTCTCGCATGCTCCTTCATGTAGCTATCATTCTCTTTTCTCCAGCTCACCCGCACGCTCACTTCATGTTTCTCCTATGTTCGCAAACATGGTCTCTCTACGTCTCCCTTGAGAAGTGTCACACTCCCCCCTATCATTATACATTACACGGTTTTCATTATCTCTCATGTCTCTACCGTTCTCTGGTATCACTAGGTACCTAAGCTTTCTTTTTCACCGCCACACACACAGTCTCACTCGTCTTTCACTTTGTCTTTCTCTCTATGGGGTTCTCTCACACACCCTATATGTCTCTAGATATGACTCATACCACTAAAATTACTCTCTCCTGCAGACACAACATTTGTTGCGGTCTCCTTTCCGTCTCCATCCCAGTTATAAAACTGGCATTATTCATTTGTTTACCGATAAGACAAACTCCCCCGCCCCGCTCTCTCTCTCTCTCTCTCTCACACACACACACACACACACGCAACTCCTGCTTCCACTCCCCTTCCCGACTACCGTTTCTCTCTCACACACACGAAACTCTCGCTTTCGCACCCTCGACTCGTATTCCTCTCACAATCATTGATCGACTAGCCTCCAGATAGGTTTATACACCCGCACACTCGTGCTTCCACTATCGCGTACATGTCTCTCTCGCGCTCCTTGTATCTATGTAGATTTTTCGTCCCTTCTTGAGACACGCCCTCTCGATCATGCACACACACACTATCGCCTCATTTTAAGCTGATACCTCTCGCACACACACTCTTTGTGTGTTTGTCACACATGCACTCTGTCCTCCTCCTCTCTCCCTCTCTCTCACAAACAATACACACACACACACATGGGCTTTTTGCAACAACTAGCAAGATGCCCATGCGTTGCATGGAACATCAAGATGCATTTGTACGAGTATTTTATCTTGTGGGAGAAAAGGATGAATGAGGGAAGACCTTATTTGCAAATGTGGAGAGGGGTGTGGGTATCTTTTTGCAAAATTGCCATAGTTTCCTTCCTTTCCGTCAGATATAAATCGGACAGCCTATATTGCAGGATGGCAGGCACACCATCATCACCAACTCTGTTTTTTATCTCTACTCTTATAAAAAGCATAGTCGGTGATGATGGTGTGCCTGCCATCCTGCAATATAGGTCGTCCGATCTATATCTAATGGATAGGAAGGAAACTATGGCAATTTACCCGCACTCCTCTCCACATTTGCAGATAAGGCCTTCCCTCGTTCATCCTTTTCTCCCACAAGATCTTATGTTCCGTGCAACACACGGGCATCTTGCTAGTAAGAATAGAAATTAGAGATATACCACTTCTCGAATCTTGAAACCAACAACATTCCTCCCCTATCTCATCAAAACCGCCAAAGGAATATATTTTGAGTGAAACATAACATATTTTAGTGATACACGTATTTCAAAGCTAGACTCTTTTTTCTATCAAATCGGTGAATGTGTATTAATCTACTTTGATCGTGTGGCAATGCATTGGCACATTGCTAGTAGTTATTACTACTGTATAATTTTTTGGACACCAGACAAACGGTGGAGTAGATATACGAAGAGAAGAGGCACACGCATGCAGTCGGTCTCTCGCTGTCTCGCACACATGAGAGTTACGTAAAGGAACCATTAACAAATAAACCCTAAAACCCTAGGTGCACGATTGCTGCATGCGCGGGTACCGAGTACGTGGTGGAGCGCACCTTTGTAGGAATAGTCAGCTCGCGTGATAATTTGATCCGTAGGAGTTGATGGTCGGGACCACAGGTGAACGACCTGGAGGTGGTGGCTCGCCAGTTGCCACAGATCGAGTAGCCACGTTTAAAATATCATTTTTTAGCGGGGTAAGAGTTCCGATTTTCAAGGGCGCGTTATAAGTTCTTAAGTAGTTTTTAGAATGATTGGTATGGAGCGAAAATGGAATTCATAACTACTACCTCCTTGGCATATGGTTGTATGCGTTTATGTTGCGAGATGTTGAACTTGGTAGTTCTAGGGCAAATACTATGGTTTAGATGTTGGTTTTCAGTAATGAAAATCGGAAGGGGGAAACCCTTCTTTGATAAAAAAAAACTACTACCTCCATCGTGGTTTACTAGTCCCCATCGTATTTTGGGTCAAAGTATGTCCATGAATTTTACTTGTAAAATGTGAATGGAAACGAGATTTTGTTATACCCAAACAAAAAAGGACTCGAGGGAGTGATTGCTCTGACACGGACGCGACCTCTCATAGCGCAGGCATTGAACCGGCGCGTCGGCCAAGAGGGCCCCACTCGCTGCAAGCTCGGCTAAACACGCCTCCTCGCCGCATGCAACCGGCTTTAGACTGCCCTGCCTGCCTCCATTGAATCCACGCGTGTGCCGGCAACATGTCCTTCCGCGAGCCGGCCGGCATTTTAGAACACAAAAAATGATCAAAATATACTTAATTATGCATGGTCTTGACTTGTTGTGCTCGCACTAGTAGTAGGAACTAGAGGTTTTTCTTTATTTATAACTCTCCTCACATTTTTTTGGCTTTGAAGTGAATCATGGTTCTGGACATTATCTATGAATGTGCAAATATCTATGAACATGAGTTTGATGTGGAATTTGAACTTGGAATGTTGGGCTTGCGCGTGAACTATACCATGTCCAATGCTTCGTCTGTTATTGTTTGGAAAGTAATTGCTGTTATTACATGACCCTAAAAAAATTATTTTGTGCCACATCAGTAGATGCACAGACATCACAACAGGCATGCTGACTAGATAAACATTTGAACCCAGCTATTATGAAGGAAAATTTGTATTGATAGCAGTTTTAGATAGGAGGAGACGCTTAGCCTGCTTTGCCTCTGCTAGCTTCTTTCTGGCTTCTTGCATCTCTTCTTTGGCTTGGGTGAAGAGAGCATTTGATTGCTCTTTTCGCTTCTTCAGGAACTCAGCTACATTCTCAATGGCTGCTGCATGCTTTCTTTCAGCCTTTACTAGAGCCATGAGGACACGAACAGTTGACGACTCCACCTGGCTTGTGTCTAATCCAGCATCATCTGGTAATTTGCACCTTGTGTCTAGTCCAGCATCATTAGGGAACTAGCACCTTGTGTGTAATCCAACCTCATTATGGAAACATGATCTGGAGGTTGACCATACTTCCCTCCTCGCAGGAACTACATCCTGACATGAAGTTACTTCTTTTTTAGATCAATACTCAGAGCAACCCAGATCCATTTAGTAGAAGCCAGATAAACAGGACTCGGAGAAGTGAATTCAAAAGGAAAATTATAAAAATGGACTATAAGGTGAGAACACCCACTTCCTACATCAAGCTAAAAATGAAAGCACTAGGACGATTAAGACTCTTCTTATTACGCATAGAAGAACACAAGGCTAAGAGAAACAGAAACTACAACATATACACATCGAAGAACACGAGGCTAAACAAAAGTAATTGAAAGGGTGTTACTTACCAAAGCTCGTTTTACAGGTTCGGTGCAGCTCCTCTTTAACTTGCCATGCTCCTTGAAGATGTCCCCAATATCCCGTGTTTGGTCTTCATTGCTCCTCTGCATGTTCGCACTCGTGGTTTTAAAATCTCAACATGGCAAGAAAAATATACTAGTACTAATACTCACGCATCTTGTGGGCAACATTAAAGCACTCGCCTGCCATGTTAGAGCATCTCCAACAGAAGCGCAACGCGCGGTGCATTAAAAAAGCGTTTACATTGCTGAGATCGAGAAGTAGAGATAGAGAGTAGAGACATAGATAGTTCTCAGCATAGATATGGCATAGATAGATAACAAATAGATAGTTCAACTACTCCTCGTCGTCCGACTCCTCCTCGGTGATGTCCTCCTCCGACGTCTCAATGTAGGCGTGAAGATACCGATCATCGTTGGATTCCCACGGCGATGTTGCTCCTAGCCTCATGTTGAATTGAGCGTCCTCTTTTCGCATACACTTGTCCTTGCGATAGGCGGCTCGCTCCGCCCTCCTCCTCTCCCTCTCCGCCCTCCTTTGCACGTAGAACTCGCGCTCATTGATGATGTCCTGCGGGAAGCGTTGGCGCCATGGCTTCCTCATCCATCTCAGCGATGCCGAGACGGTGCTCCCACCTCCGGTTGTCATGACGATCCTCGTCGGTGATAAGCCGCGGCAGAGGCGCGAGCTCCTGCGCCCGCTCCCGCGTCGGCACGTTGGGGAAGTTCAATGTTCTATGAGGCCACCGGAGGTGCCACGCCGCCGCGTCGTACGCGTGGGCGGCCTCGTTGGCGGTGTTGAAATTGCCAAGGCCGAGGCGCATCCTGCAGTACCGGATCTCGGCGGAGAAGCCGCCGGAGGGGCGCGCGCGGACGCCGCGGTATCCTCAAATTTCCCGGCGACGCGGCGGCATGGTGGCGCGGCGGCGGCGAGGTGAGAAAGAGCGGGTAGAGAGCGGTGGCGAGGCGCAGAGCGGGGAGAGAGTGGTGGCGAGGCACAGAGCGGGGAGAGAGCGGTGGCAAGGCACAGAGCGGTGGGAGGGCGTTGGATTTTATAAAGCGCGTCGGACGTCGTGCGCCAAAACTAGCGCGCGCGTGATCCTTTCCCGACGTCCCTGCTATCTCTACTCTCTTCTCTAATGTTATATTTATTTTATAATTTATATTTATCTCTACTCTCTTCTCTGTTGTTATATTTATTTTATATTTAATATTTATCTCTACCTCTCTACTCTCTACTCTTTTTTTCTTTTAAAAAAACAGAGTTGGTGATGATGGTGTGCCTGCCATCCTCCAATATAGGTCGTTTGATTTATATCCGACGGATAGGAAGGAAACTATGGCAATTTTGCAGAAAGATGCCCACACCCCTCTCCAGATTTGCAAACAAGGCCATAAACTACTCATACAAATGCCTCTTGATGTTCCGTGCAATGCATGGGCATCTTGCTAGTTCTAAAAAGCTTTCCATCATTTGCCACACTACTGGTTGCAGATGAAGAACCTACCCAAGCACAGCGCGATACAGGAGTGATGCATAATTACAACCTAATATTCGGTTCGACAAAGGAGGCTATAACCAATTACTTTTACGGGAACAATACCAACCAGGAAATTAGAAGGGTGGGTATGAACAAAATTGGAACTGCAAATGTACTGCTAAGTGATTCAATACACACATTACCAATCGAGGAGGAGAACGATGGTCGCGGTGGCCTCTGTGCAGCATGGTCGGCAACGGCAGTCAGTTCATTGTCCACGATGGTGGTGTTGGGGAACGCAATAATTTCAAAAAAAATCCTACGCACACGCAAGATCCATCTAGGTGATGCATAGCAACGAGAGGGGAGAGTGTTGTAAATGTACCCTCGTAGACCGAAAGCGGAAGCATTATGACAACACGGTTGATGTAGTCGTACGTCTTCACGATTCGACCGATCCTAGTACCGAAAGTACGGCACCTCCGCGATCTACACACGTTCGTCTCGGCGACGTCCCACGAACTCTTGATCCAGTTGAGTGTCGAGGGAGAGCTTCGTCAGCACGATGGCGTGATGACGGTGATGATGAAGTTACCGATGCAGGGCTTCGCCGAAGCACTACAACGATATGACCGAGGTGGAATCTGTGGAGGGGGGCACCGCACACGGCTAAGACAACTTTCAACTTGTGTGTCTATGGGGTGCCCCCTCCCCCGTATATAAAGGAGCGGAGGAGGGGGAGGGTCGTCCCTCTATGGCGCGCCCAAGGGGAGTCCTACTCCCACCGGGAGTAGGATCCCCCCCTTCCCTAGTTGGATTAGGAGAGGAAGGAAGGGGGAGAGAGGGGGAAGGAAAGGGGGGGCCGGCCCCCCACCCAATTCGGATTGGGCTTGGGGGTGCGCCCCCTCCTAGGCTCCCTTCTCCTCTCTCCCACTATGGCCCAATAAGGCCCATATACTTCCCGGTGGGTTCCAGTAACCTCCTGGTACTCCGGTAAATAATTCCGATGTCCAAACATAGTCATCCAATATATAAATATTTATGTCTCGACCATTTCGAGACTCCTTGTCATGTCCGTGATCATATCCGGGACTCGGAACTACCTTCAGTACATCAAAACACATAAACTCATAATACCGATCGTCAACGAACGTTAAGCGTGCGGACCCTACGGGTTCGAGAACTACGTAAGCATGACCGAGACTCATCTCCGGTCAATAACCAATAGAGGAACCTAGATGCTCATATTGGTTCCTACATATTCTACAAAGATCTTTATCGGTCAAACCGCATAACAATGTACGTTGTTCCCTTTGTCATCGGTATGTTAGTTGCCCGAGATTTGATCATCGGTATATCAATACCTAGTTCAATCTCTTTACCGGCAAGTCTCTTTACTCGATCCGTAATGCATCATCCCGTAACTAACTCATTAGTCACATTGCTTGCAAGGCTTAGAGCGATGTGCATTACCGAGAGGGCCCAGAGATACCTCTTCGACAATCGAAGTGACAAATCCTAATCTCGATCTATGCCAACTCAACAAACACCATCGGAGACACCTATAGAGCATCTTTATAATCACCAAGTTACGTTCTGACGTTTGATAGCACACAAAGTGTTCCTCCGGTATTTGGGAGTTGCATAATCTCATAGTCATAGGAACATGTATAAGTCATGAAGAAAGCAATAGCAACAGACTAAACGATCAAGTGCTAAGCTAATGGAATGGGTCTTGTCCACCACATCATTCTCTAATGATGTGACCCCGTTCATCAAATGACAACACATGTCTATGGCTAGGAAACTTAACCATCTTTCATTAATGAGCTAGTCTTGTAGAGGCATACTAGGGACACTCTGTTTGTCTATGTATTCACACATGTATTAAGTTTCGGTTAATACAATTCTAGCATGAATAATAAACATTTATCATGATATAAGGAAATATAAATAACAACTTTATTATTGCCTCTAGGGCATATTTCCTTCAGTCTCCCACTTGCACTAAAGTCAATAATCTAGTTCACATCGCCATGTGATTTAACACCAATAGTTCACATCTTTATGTGATTAGTTCACATCTCCATGTGACTAATACCCAAAGGGTTTACTAGAGTCAATAATCTAGTTCACACCGCTATGTGATTAACACCCAAAGAGTGATCATGTTTTGCTTGTGAGTGAGATTTAGTCAACGGGTCTGCCACATTCAGAGCCGTATGTATATTGCAAATTTTCTATGTCTACAATGCTCTGCACGGAGCTACTCTAGCTAATTGCTCCCACTTTCAATATGTATCTAGATCGAGACTTAGAGTCATCCAGATCGGTGTCACAGCTTGCATCGACGTAACTCTTTACGACGAACTCTTTTATCACCTCCATAACCGAGAAATCTTTCCTTCGTTCTCTAAGGATAATTTTGAGCGCTGTCCAGTGATCTACTCCTAGATCACTATTGTACTCCCTTGCCAAAATCATGCTAAGGTATAGAATAGGTTTGGTACACAGCATGGCATACTTTATAGTACCTATGGCTGAGGCATAGGGAATGACTTTTCATTCTCTTTCTATTTTCTGCTGTGGTCGGGTTTTGAGTCTTTACTCAAATTCACACCTTGCAACACAGGCAGGAACTCCTTCTTTGACTGTTCCATTTTGAACTACTTCAAAATCTTGTCAAGGTATGTACTCATTGAAAATATATCAAGCGTCTTGATCTATCTCTATAGATCTTGATGCTCAATATGTAAGCAGCTTCACCGAGGTCTTTATTTGAAGAACTCCTTTCAAACACTCCTTTATGCTTTCCAGAAAATTCTACATTATTTCCGATCAACAATATGTAATTCACATATACTTATCAGAAATGTTGTAGTGCTCCCACTCACTTTCTTGTAAATACAGGCTTCACTTCAAGTCTGTATAAAACCATATGCTTTGATCACTTTATCAAAGCATATATTCCAACTCCGAGATGCTTGCACCAGTCCATAGATGGATCACTGGAGCTTGCACACTTTGGTAGCACCTTTAGGATTGACAAAACCTTGTTGTTGCATCATATACAACTCTTTTTTTAATAAATCCATTAAGGAATGTAGTTTTGACATCCATTTGCCAGATTTCATAAAATGTGGCAATTGCTAACATGATTCGGACAGACTTTAAGCATCGATACGAGTGAGAAAATCTCATCGCATTCAACATCTTGAATTTGTCAAAAACCCTTTTCGACAAGTCGAGCTTTGTAGATAGTAACACCATTATCAGCGTTCGTCTTCCTCTTGAAGATCCATTTATTCTCAATGGCTCGCCGATCATCGGGCAAGTCAATCAAAGTCCATACTTTGTTCTTATACATGGATCCCATCTCAGATTTCATGGCCTCAAGCCATTTCGCGGAATCTGGGCTCATCATCGCTTCCTCATAGTTCATAGGTTCATCATGGTCAAGTAACATGACCTCCTGAACAGGATTGCAATACCACTCTGGTGCGGATCTTACTGTGGTTGACCTACGAGGTTCGGTAGTAACTTGATCTGAAGTTTCATGATCATCATCATTAACTTCCTCACTAATTGGTGTAGGCATCACTAGAACTGATTTCAGTGATGATCTACTTTCTAATTCAAGAGAAGGTACAATTACCTCATCAAGTTCTACTTTCCTCCCACTCACTTCTTTCGAGAGAAACTCCTTCTCTAGAAACGATCCACTCTTAGCAACAAAGATCTTGACTTCGGATATGTGATAGAAGGTGTACCCAACAGTTTCTTTTGGGTATCCGATTAAGACGCATTTCTCCGATTTGGGTTCGAGCTTATCAGGTTGAAACTTTTTCACATAAGCATCACAGCCCCAAACTTTAAGAAATGACAACTTAGGTTTCATGCCAAACCACAGTTTATACGGTATCGTCTCAACGGATTTAGATGGTGCCCTATTTAATGTGAATGCAGCTGTCTCTAATGCATAACCCCAAAACAATAGTGGTAAATCGGTAAGAGACATCATAGATCGCACCATATCTAATAAAGTATGGTTACGACGTTCGGACACACCATTACGCTGTGGTTTTCCAGGTGGCGTGAGTTGCGAAACTATTTCACATTTTTTTCAAATGAAGACCAAACTAGTAACTCAAATATTCGCCTCCACGATCAGATCGTAGAAATTTTATTTTCTTGTTACGATGATTTTCCACTTCACTCTGAAATTATTTGAACTTTTCAAATGTTTCAGGCTTTATGTTTCATCAAGTAGATATACCCATATCTCCTCAAATCATCTGTGAAGGTTAGAAAATAACGATACCCGCCGCGAGCCTCAACACTCATCGGACCGCATACATCAGTATGCATTATTTCCAACAAATCTATTGCTTGCTCCATTGTTCCGGAGAACGGAGTCTTAGTCATCTTGCCCATGAGGCATGGTTCATAAGCATAAAGTGATTCATAATCAAGTGATTCCAAAAGCCCATCAGCATGGAGTTTCTTCATGCGCTTTACACCAATATGACCTAAACGGCAGTGCCACAAATATGTTGCATTATCATTATCAACTTTGCATCTTTTGGCATCAATATTATGAATATGTGTATCATTACGATCGAGATTCAATAAACCATTTATATTAAGTGTATGACCATAGAAGGTTTTATTCATGTAAACTGAACAACAACTATTCTTTGACTTAAATGAATAACCGTATTGCAATAAACATGATCCAATCATATTCATGCTCAACGCAAACACCAAATAACATTTATTTTGGTCCAACTCTAATCTCGAAGGTAGAGGGAGTGTGTGAGGGTGATCTTATCAACCTTGGAATCATTTCCAACACACATCATCACTTCGCCCATAACTAGGCTGTGTTCATTCTGCAACTCCTATTTTCAGTTACTACTCTTAGCAACTAAACCAATATCTAATACTGAGGGGTTGTTATAAACACTGGAAAAGTATACATCAATAACATGTATATCAAATATACTTTTTTTCACTTTGCCATCCTTCTTATCCGCCAAGTATCTAGGGCAGTTCCACTTCCAGTGACCATTTCCTTTGCAGTAGAAGCATTCAGTTCCAGGCTTGGGTCTAGCTTTGGGCTTCTTCATGGGAGCAGCAACTTGCTTGCTTTTCTTCTTTGAAGTCCCTCTTTCTTTCCCTTTGCCCTTTTCTTGAAACTAGTGGTCTTGTAAACCATCAACACTTGGTGCTACTTCTTGATTTCTACCTTCGCCGATTTCAGCATCGCAAAGAGCTTGGGAATTACTTTCGTCATCCCTTGCATATTATAGTTCATCACTAAGTTCTAGTAACTTGGTGATAGTGACTAGAGAACTTTGTCAATTACTATCTTATCTGGAAGATTAACTCCCACTTGATTCAAGAAATTGTAGTACCCAGACAATCTGAGCACATGCTCACTGGTTGAGCTATTCTCCTCCATCTTGTAGGCAAAGTACTGTCAGAGGTCTCATACCTCTCGACACGGACATGAGTCTGAAATACCAATTTCAGCTCTTGGAACATCTTATATGCTCCATGGCATTCAAAACATTTTTGAAGTCCTGGTTCTAAGCCGTAAAGCATGGCGCACTAAACTATCAAGTAGTCATCATACCGAGCTTTGTCAAACGTTCATAACGTCTGCATCTGCTCCTGCAATAGGTCCGTCACCTAGCGGTGCATCAAGGACATAATTCTTCTGTGCAGCAATGAGGATAATCCTTAGATCACGGACCAAGTCCGCATCATTGCTACTATCATCTTTCAACTTATTTTTCTCTAGGAACATATCAAAAATAAACAGGGAGCTACATCGCGAGCTATTGATCTATAACATAGTTATGCAAATACTATTAGGACTATGTCATGATAAATTAAAGTTCAATTAATCATATTACTTAAGAACTCCCACTTAGATAGACATCCCTCTAGTCATCTAAATGATCACGTGATCCATATCAACTAAACCATGTCCGATCATCACGTGAGATGGAGTAGTTTTCAATGGTGAACATCACTATGTTGATCATATCTAATATATGATTCACGCTCGACCTTTCGGTCTCAGTGTTCCAAGGCCATATCTGCATATGCTAGGCTCGTCAAGTTTAACCCGAGTATTCTGCGTGTGCAAAACTGGCTTGCACCCATTGTATGTGAACGTAGAGCTTATCACACCCGATCATCACGTGGTGTATCGGCACGACGAACTTTCGCAATGGTGCATACTCAGGGAGAACACTTGTACCTTGAAATTTAGTGAGAGATCATCTTATAATGCTACCGCCGAACTAAGCAAAATAAGATGCATAAAGGATAAACATCACATGGAATCAATATAAGTGATATGATATGGCCATCATCATCTTGTGCCTTTGATCTCCATCTCCAAAGCACTGTCATGATCACCATCGTCACCAGTGCGACACCTTGATCTCCATCGTAGCATCGTTGTCGTCTCGCCAACTATTGCTTCTACGACTATCACTACCTCTTACTGATAAAGTAAAGCAATTACATGGCGATTGCATTTCATACAATAAAGCGACAACCATATGGCTCCTACCAGTTGCCGATAACTCTGTTACAAAACATGATCATCTCATACAATAAAATTTAGCATCATGTCTTGACCATATCACATCACAACATGCCCTGCAAAAACAAGTTAGACGTCCTCTACTTTGTTGTTGCAAGTTTTATGTGGCTGCTATGGGCTGAGTAAGAACCGTTCTTACCTACACATCAAAACCACAACGATTTTTCGTCAAGTGTGTTGTTTTAACCTTCAACAAGGACCGGGCGTAGCCACACTCGATTCAACTAAAGTTGGAGAAACAGACACCCGCCAGCCACCTGTGTGCAAAGCACGTCGGTAGAACCAGTCTCACGTAAGCGTACGCGTAATGTCGGTCCGAGCTGCTTCATCCAACAATACCGCCGAATCAAAGTATGACATGCTGGTAAGCGGTATGACTATTATCGCCCACAACTCTTTGTGTTCTACTCGTGCATATAACATGTACTAATAGACCTGGCTCGGATGCCACTGTTGGGGAACGCAGTAATTTCAAAAAAATTCCTACGCACACGCAAGATCCATCTAGGTGATGCCTAGCAACGAGAGGGGAGAGTGTTTTCCACGTACCCTCGGAGACTGAAAGAGGAAGCGTTATGACAACGCGATTGATGTAGTCGTACGTCTTCACGATCCGACCAATCCTAGTATAGAAAGTACGGCACCTCCGTCATCTGCACATGTTCAGCTCGGTGACGTCCCACGAACTCTTGATCTAGCTGAGTGTCGAGGGAGAGCTTCGTCAGCACGATGGCGTGATGACGGTGATGATGAAGTTACCTATGCAGGGCTTTGCCTAAGCACTACAACGATATGACCGAGGTGGAATCTCTGGAGGGGGCACCGCACACGGCTAAGACAACTGTCAACTTGCGTGTCTATGGGGTGCCCCCTCCCCCGTATATAAAGGAGTGGAGGTGGGGGAGGGCCGGCCCTCTATGGCGCGCCCAAGGGGAGTCCTACTCCCACCGGGAGTAGGATCCCCCTTCCCTAGTTGGATTAGGAGAGGAAGGAAGGGGGAGAGAGGGGGAAGGAAAGGGGGGGCCACCCAATTCGGATTGGGCTTGGGGGGCGCGCCCCCTCCTAGGCTCCCTTCTCCTCTCTCCCACTATGGCCCAATAAGGCCCATATACTTCCCGGGGGGTTCCGGTAACCTCCCGGTACTCTGGTAAATGCCCGAACTCACCTGGAACCATTCCGATGTCCAAACATAGTCATCCAATATATCGATCTTTATGTCTCGACCATTTCCAGACTCCTCGTCATGTCCGCGATCATATCTGGGACTCCGAACTACCTTCGGTACATCAAAATACATAAACTCATAATACCGATCATCACCGAACGTTAAGCGTGCGGACCCTACGGGTTCGAGAACTATCTAGACATGACCGAGACTCATCTCCGGTCAATAACCAGTAGCAGAACCTGGATGCTCATATTGGTTCCTACATATTCTACGAAGATCTTTATCGGTCAAACCGCATAACAACATACATTGTTCCCTTTGTCATCGGTATTGTCGGCGTTCTGGGAACGGGGGTCCCCAGACTTGCCTGCCTGCGGCCCATGTCGTGGCTAAGTCAGCAGGCCGTACGGCCCATCTTCATCAACAAGGCATCCAAGACACTCGCGAGGGGCCAAGCCTCACGAGGCAGGCGACACAAGGCCTCCTCAGGAGTGGCCTTGTCAGGAAGGCTCACGAGGAGCGGAGATATCAAGGCGGGGCAAACCTCACGAGGCTCTCGTGACGTGAGCCATGACGATCGGCGCCAGGTGGGCGCCAGCGCGCGCAGCGTCGTTGTTTCCTCTTTGGTGTTAAGGAGGCCAGCGCAGGCGAGGAGTACCGAGGCATCAGGCAAAGGTTGCTATATCTGTGCAATGAGACCAAGACCAGGAGGACGGCAAGACGGAGGTCATCGTGGAGCCTAAGACGGCGTCACCACCAGAGCCTTTCGCAGGCGAAGACCACTTTTGTCAGGATAGCTTGTACTAGCTGTCCCCCTTCAAATTTACCCGCCGTTGTTGGCTCCCTTCCCGCTCAACATTTGGGAAGAGGACCAGGGCCTTTATAAGTAGAACTAGCCACCACAGTAGGGGGCATTGAGCAATTCACCCAACTCTCACCCGCTAAGCCAGCAAGCACAAGAACACCTCAACCTCAGGAGGCTATTCTTCTCTCTGTACTGTTCATCATCAGCCCTAGAGGCAATCCACCACCACCACACTGGAGTAGGGTATTACACCACAACGGTGGCCCGAACCAGTATAAACCTCGTGTCTCTCTGTGCTGCGAGTTTGTCGAGTTCGTCCGTGAGATCTTAGCGAGCTAGGGCGTAGATCGGTAGGAGGGAAAGACTTCGCGCGCACCCCAGAGTTCGAACCTTAAGGGTTTGCCGGAACCCCACATCCGACAGGTATGTTACTTGCCCGAGATTTGATCGTTAGTATCTCAATACCTAGTTCAATCACGTTATCGGCAAGTCTCTTCACTTGTTTTGTAATGCCTCATCTCGTAACTAACTCATTAATTCACGTTGCTTGCAAGGCTTATAGTGATGTGCATTACCGAGAGGGCCCAAAGATACCTCTCCGATAATCGGAGTGACAAATCCTAATCTCAATCTGTGCCAACTCAACAAACACCATCGGAGACACGTGTAGAGCATCTTTATAACCACCCAGTTACGTTGTGACGTTTGATAGCACACAAAGTGTTCCTCCGGTATTCGGGTGTTGCATAATCTCATAGTCATAGGAACATGTATAAGTCATGAAGAAAGCAATAGCAACAAACTAAACGATCAAGTGCTAAGCTAATGGAATGGGCCTTGTCCATCACATCATTCTCTAATGATGTGACCTCATTCATCAAATGACAACACATGTCTATGGCTAGGAAACTTAACCATCTTTGATTAACGAGCTAGTCTTGTAGAGGCATACTAGGGACGCTATGTTTGTCTATGTATTCACACATGTATTAAGTTTCTGGTTAATACAATTCTAGCATGAATAGTAAACATTTATCATGATATAAGGAAATATAAATAACAACTTTATTATTGCCTCTAGGGCATATTTCCTTTAAGTGGTGCTTCTGTGCTTGGTGTCGGCTTCCGGGAAGCAGATCCGAGACCGTGGAAGACGGTGCTGGGGAAGAGGCTCTGTTTACGATGACAGTGGACCGGCTCCAGTGCGGCGTACGAGGTCATCGATGAGGCAGATGCGCTGCGGTGGACGAGTGCGCCGATGGAGAAGGGGAGGAGCACGAAGGCTGCGGTGCCGTGGAGAAGTCTATTTTGCTGTGGTGATAGAAAATGGGGAGTATTCAGGTGTACTACTCTAGGTGCCGGGGTGGGGTTGGCTGGGTAGGGTGAACCTGAAGTTACGAAAACAGCCCCCTACCAAGCGTCATCTGTAGGCCTGTTCCGAAGGCTATGATGGTAACTTCGCACTGCTCGAATCAGGGTGGCGGGAGATTTTCCCGCCGACCTCACAATTTTGTGACACTGAACTCCCCGTGTGGCGTGTTGGGTGATTGGGCTAAGCAACTAGCGAGTAGTACTAGTAACTACTATTACTCCCTCCGATTTTATTAACTCTGCATATTAGGTTTGACCGAAGTCAAACTTCCTAAAGTTTGACCAAGTTTATAGAAAATATAAACATTTACCATAACAAATATGTATGATGTGAAAGTACATTCAATAATGAATCTAATGGTATTTATAGTTTATTTTATATGTTAACATTTTTTGTTATAAACTTTCTGAGAGTTTACAAAACTTGACTTTGACCAATTCTAATACGCGGACTTAAATAAATATGGAGGGAGTACACATTTGTTTTCTTAGTTTGTAGTAGATTAATCATTTGTTGTAATTTTGAAATAAATATATTAGGCTACTGACTTCGAATGTAATGGTCTATACAATTCAATAGTTACAATCATTGTTGAATTCCAAGATGTATATGAGGTCTATAGTACTTCACAATATGCTCAAACTCACATAATCCCAATCAAATGAGAATCTAAATGCATTTCATAGTTATTACTTTGTAGGATGCAACAAAACCAATCACAACTCTACATCATCCATTATAAAAGCAACATTTTGAACACATCCCAATGTGTGAATGAAACGTGTAGAGAGAGCTTGTGAAGATGGAGTAGATAGGGTGGGAAAGATTGTTTGTATGTGGACAAGAGAGTAGGAGACAAACCTAACGAGAGAGAGAGAGAGAGAGAGAGAGAGAGAGAAAGAGAGAGGAGGAAGTTAGGTCTGTGAGAAAGATGGAGACATGTAATATACGTGAGATGTGTGTGCATCCGGATTCTATAGACGTGGAAGGAGAAGAGACAACATGATTGATGAGAGAGCTGGAAAAACATGAACGAGAGGGGAAGGATCTCATGGTTTGAGGGATTGATAATTTTGTGTGGGAGAGAAAGGGATTGATAATTTTGTGTGGGAGAGAGAGAGGGGGGAGGAGTCAGTCAGCCGTCATCACATCATCCTGCTTCCAAATGGCCCCGCATTCTCTAGTGCAGTGTGGTCGCCGTCTTCGATCTCCTCGACGCCCTCTTTGAAGATTGAGGTGTTGTGAATGCTGGGGTGCAGAGAACCACAAGCGAGAGTGGTCGCCATATAGCCTTGGATGGGGATGGATTGTGTGCTCGGGGAAGGGGTGTGTGTGCGGTGTGTGTGTGTGTGTGTGGTATTGAGAGTAATCAAACCTATGGAGAGAAATGTGTGTGTATGTGACAGGAAAGCTACATGCTAAATAGGGTTTTCATGAAGAGATTGTGTGTGCGAGATAGAGAGCGATGTGCAGGCCTTGAGGTGCGCAGGAGCCGGGTGAGGGTGTCAAAATGTGTGCGTTGATGCATGTGTTACATGCGATCGTGCGAGGGACGGATGAATCGAGAGAGATGGTTGTTGTGTTACGGATGCTCCTCTCTCTCTCACACACACACAAGTACAAATAGAAGACCGTTCTCTCATGTATACACAACGTATCGACATCTGTCTATGTCTCACTCATGCATGATCATTTGCACATTAACACCTCTCTATGTCTCTATCACACGCACACCGTCTCCACATTGCCCTTCGGCCACAACACACATATGGACACATACACACGTTCTCTCTCAGTCACACACACAAAATCAGCTTTGAAAAAACTAGGGTGCACCTAAAACGTCCAAATCCAAATAAACACGAACTAGAGCTAAATTCAAATATATGGAAATATTGTAGCGTCAAGAACTTTTCCAGGAAAAAAAGTTGAGTAATATTCGGGGATTGTTTTCACGCACACAAAAAGGTTCGGTGGATGTCCTTCGAGCGCGACACGGTGACGCACCGTTCGATTGACCGCGTGGCCATGGTTCACGCGCTTGCACAGGATTCCATATCATGGTTGTGGTAACTAATATAAGCGCTGCCTCGGTCTAATGTTTACGTGTACTAGTATGGCTTTATTTTAAGTTTGAGCAACCCTATATAAAACTAAACTAAGCTCCCATATGCGCACTCATCAATATGCCGCCGCCGCCGTTGCGCATGCTGGCGCCCGCCTGCTCTGGCCAACCATTTCTCGCCCATGACCGCCGTGTCGCCGCCATCCCTATACCATGAAGCCGAAGGCTCGCCCGCTCACGTCGTCTGCAGTCCCTCCTCATGATGTCGCCGCGCTGCCAAGCACTCGAGCAGCTAGTGGAGCCGCGTCTATGCACGCAGCGTACGAAGAGGAGGACGAGCACGTGCTCCAGCACACCGGCGAGGAGGAACTAGCGTGTCATTGTCGTCTCCGCCCGCGTGGAGGAGGCGCGCATGGTGGCTGTCGCGGCGGAAGCCAGTCGCGCCCGCGCCGAGCCCGCAAACCGGGTGCAGACACGAAATCTACCTTCGAGACCTTGAATGCCACGTGGATCCTGCAATCTGAAGGAGCAATTTGGGTCAGTCGACTCTTGTGAGCCGTTAGATGCAACATGGATGGCTAGAAGGGCTTATTCAACCTCTGAAATTGATGCATTGTTCATCTTCTTAGCCCGCCACACGGCTAACCGCCTGCCGTCGCCGCCCCGCCCTCCCCTGAACCGCCTGCCACCGCCATGCTCCCCCCACCCCTGCCATCCGTTTAACCCCAGGCACGATCCATTTTTTCCGGTGAACTGCATTCCACACCCAACACTCATAAGATAGATCATGGGCACCCTGCCACCCTAATATAGATACTGGGGTAGCTTCTCTGCTGTCTTCTTCCTTCGCTCCGTCGAACTTCTTTCACAAATCGACTGACCCAA
This sequence comes from Triticum aestivum, assembly GCF_018294505.1. Taxonomy (NCBI): domain Eukaryota; kingdom Viridiplantae; phylum Streptophyta; class Magnoliopsida; order Poales; family Poaceae; genus Triticum; species Triticum aestivum. Next base: position 360,336,826 of record NC_057796.1, read on the forward strand.
ATTATACTACTAGTACGAACGTATTAAGTACAGTAGGAACATGAAGATATGAGCAGTAGTACCAACTGCAAGAAGAACAGTAGTAAGACATAATACTAGTACTACTGTACATACTAAAGAGTTCAAATAATGAGAAAGAACATAAAGTTCAAATAACGAGAAAGAACATAAACATAGTTCTGCTGGGGGCTCAGCACAACACACCCCTGAAATAAAACTAAGCAACTACTCCGCTTGACACTGTAGTAGAACCAGCATGAGCGACGACACTGCCACCTTACTCGGAGTTCGAGTCCACATCCTCGACTTCGTCCCGCACCCTCTTCCTCTTCCTCTTTGCCGCCGCTTCTTTGCTTGAACCGGACACTGGGCTCTGCTTCTTCATCCAACCCTTGTAGATATTTAAACAAAGGTAGGCATCCATTGCTGCGTATAGGATGTGATCTTCATCTATTGTCTTCGACTCCCATGCATGATGAAACTCGTGGTGAGGTTTCTTCAGTTTAGCGTACGAAGGATCAATCATGGCTGCTGCCAGGATCAACATTGAAGGCTGAGAGGAGGACACCAAGCTTGCCTCCTAGAGATCGAAGGGCTGGCCTACAACAAGTCCTATCCGACCCAGGACATCCCTGTCGTTCCTAAAGTCTACAGTAACGAATTTCACTCTTTCGTCCTTGAGGAAGTTGTCGGTGTCAAAACCAGCGGATCTCGGGTAGGGGTCTCGAATTGTGCGTCTAGGATCGATGGTAACAGGGGACGGGGGACACGATGTTTACCCAGGTTCGGGCCCTCTCTATGGAGGTAATACCCTACTTCCTGCTTGATTGATCTTGATGAATATGAATATTACAAGAGTTGATCCACCATGAGATCGTAATGGCTAAACCCTAGAAGCCCAGCCTATGAATATGGTAATGAGTATATGTCTATCCGGACTAACCCCTTCGGTTTATATAGACACCGGGGGGATCTAGGGTTTACATGGAGTCGGTTACATAAGAGGGAATCTTCATAATTGATCGCCAAGCTTGCCTTCCACTCCAAGTAGAGCCCAATCCAGACACGGGTGCAGTCTTCGGCCTTCATGTCTTCACAGCCCATCAGTCCGGCCCATGTATAATAGGCCGGACGCCCGAGGACCCCTTAGTCCAGGACTCCCTCAGTAGCCCCTGAACATGGCTTCAATGACGAGGAGTCTGGCGCGTAGATTGTCTTCGACATTGCAAGGCGGGTTCCCCTTTCTCCGAACTCCAAGATAGTCTTCGAACGCGATGATTGTATCTGGACCTGTTACACACATCACACACAACTGCAGAGAGAATATAATATTTGCACGGATCTAATCTATTGACAACTTCTTTACAACACGACGTCGCGTTTGTCTGGCCATAATTTAGAACCGTTTTTCATCTGCCATCCCACGTTTCGAGACGCGGTTGCTATTGGCACGTCTTGTTGAAGCAGAGATCGTGTCCCCTTATTGTGGTATTGTCATTAATGCGGGCATGGGTAACTCAACTGGCCGTTTATACAACCCTTGGGAATAGGCGAGCTTTTAGGACGACTGGGGGCATTTAATATTCACAGCCTTTATAAGGGGATAAGGACTCTCTCCCTTTACCCACACCCTTCTAGTCCTTCCATCCTCGAGCTCTAGCGCCCAAGCCTTAGCTTTTCCTCGTTCGAGAAGGCACTCCTTTTAATGTTTTTGAGGTATACCTTTCGCCGGCATATTTTGAGGATGGATACTGAGCTTCTCCACCTACTTTACCAGGCCTGGATCGAGGTGGCGGAGCAGATTAACTGTCCAGCTCCGCTCCCTGAGGAGGAAGAATTTCCACTTCTGACGAAGATGTTGTTTCCGGCACCGTATGACGTGCCAGAGAAGACGGCCAAGAAAGCGGCCAAAGGGGCCAAGAAAGGCCCTTGCCAAAAAGGCGTTCCGGATATGTCGTCCGAGGACGAGACTTCCTCTTCGTCCGATGACGACGATGAAGAGGAAGAAGAAAACGATTCTCCACCTGAGGTGGGGACGAAGAAGAGGGCGGCCCCCCCAGATCCGGAGGTGAAAGCGCCTAAGAGGGTTAAAGGCTCCCAAGCGGATAACTCCGTGTGGGATATTGATAGCATTCTGGAGCGCCCTCGCCGGACCAAGCCTCAGGCCGCTTCGTAAGTACCAGAATCTGCAAACGCGTGGCTTTCTGGTTTGTAGTATTGACATATTGTAAGCTTTGTTACTGCAGTCCGGCACGCGATGGCTCCCCGCAATCCTCAACTGAGGATTCGTTGGACTCCTAGGAGATGGCTAGCATGTCTCCGCCACCTGCTCATTCCGCCTCACCCAAGGGTGATGACGAGGTGGTGTCCAAAGAGACTTTCCCAGGCCGGGGGGAGATTCCGGAGATCATTGGGGTGACGCCCCAGGATGACTCTTCGGCCGCCGGACACATGGGGAAAAAAGTCCCCATGGGGACTGGTAACGAGGCCCGAGTTCCCGTTGGACCTTAGCCGGATACCATTCTGGAGATCTACACGGCTTCGGGGTCCAGCGAACGACATTTCCTACAAGGAGGGAATGTGCCTGTTTCACCGGTGACCTCTGTCCAACCAGAGGCGCCGGATAATCTGCTGGAGGCGCTACGAGGCGCTTCTATTGTGGATGAACATCGTGTCCTTATGGACACGGTGATAGAGAAGGTTCAGTTCATCAAAAGCGGACTGACCGAAGCCTGCATTAGCCTTCTAACGGGCTTTGAGGTAAGTAGTGTGATTGCAGGAAAAATATCACAGTATAGACAGTAGCCCCTGATGCTCTGTTTGGTGCTCGGGAAGAAAAGCCGAACAGAGGATCAAAAATAAATATCGCAGGAGTCTAACATGAGTTGCCTATGTGGATAAACAGGTATCGCTGCAGGCTACTACTGCTCATGCTGCGGAGGTCTCCGGACTAAAGCAGAAACTGGAGCGGGTCGAGGAGGAGCTCGGCCTCGTAAAGAAGCAGCTGGCGGATAGCCAAGGTATGCAGTAACCTGTGGGTATATATATAAATGAATAGTCCGACTGGACTAGATGGTCATAAACTTTATTAGGGGCCACGACCGAGGTGGCAACCCTTAAGAAGGCGCTAGCAGAGGCCAAGGACAAAGCGGCCAAGGAACGAGCCTCGCACGAGAAGCACGAGGCTCGGGTTGTCGAGGCGCAGCAACAGCTCCAGGGCGCGATAGAGAGATTTGAGTCCCTGGAGCGCGATTGTAAGGCACAAGAATCCGAATCGCCGAAGGTCCGCTAGAGTACACAGGATGCGCGAGCCGAAGCCCAGAGCGCCCTCCAGGAAATTCAGGCGGCCAAGAAGATTGCAGCGGGTAAGTCTTTCACTGTGCGTGGCAAGTATATAGAAGAAACGTTCCTTGTACTTATCCTGAATTTGGATTTTCCAGGGGCGTTTACGGATCTGCCGCACAGTGTATCCGATGCTGCCGAGTATTACAGAGCCGAAGAAGGGATGTCTATGGACAAGCTATTCTGGTCCCAACATCTGGGGTCCGAACATCCGGTGCCCTTCAGCGACCAGCTAAAGTAGTTGGTCGAGCTGCACAGGTTGGCAGAGCTAGCCATGGAGGACATGATAGTCCGGCTGTGGCCGGCCGATCCTATACCTAGCAGCTACTTCGGACTTGTGCAGCGGCTTGTGAGTTCCTGTCCGCGGCTCGAAGCCGTGAAGCGATCGGTCTGCATTGAAGGTGCGCGTATGGCCTTCGCCCGCGTCAAGACGCATTGGGCGAAGCTGGATGCCAAGAAGCTGATGACCGAGGGACCACCGGAGGGCAAGGAGCATCGTCGACCCGAGCACTATTTTGACAGTGTTCTGGAGGGGTCACGCCTTGTGGTGGAGCAATGTTCGAAGGATATTATATTCCCATGAGAACATGTATATTACCTTGTTCTGTAATATGGAACAATGATGTTATGTAGTATAATGTTTATGATTTAAATTTTGCCTCCTGTGCGGCCGTTTATTAAATCTGAGGGTTGACCAGTCATCGGCTTCTGCCCCCACGTAGATAGTACATGGGTGTTCGGGATAAATCTAAACACTCTTTACTCCACATTCTGGTCCTTAAAGGAGGTGTTTAGTGCAACGAACAAGGCAATCAGACTATGCGGCCTTTACCGCCCTCACTTAGCCATAGGAGTTTGACAATTAATAAAGTTGGCGAAGCCCCTGGTGTTTGGAAGGCCGAATTAGGGGCGTTATACACGCCTAATCGGAAGGACCGATTCTTCGCAAGAAGCGGAAAAAATCTCCAATGATTTGGAACCTCGCGAATAGCTGACCGGCTCTCGCCGCATCATGATAGTCAGTTTTCGGCTTTCTCTACTGAGGTGCTCGTCCGGAATAACCGGGACACAATCGCAGTAGTTCTCCCTTTACTACCCTAGCCGATATAGCGGAACGTAAGGTAGTAAACACAGGAGCCGGGCAACCCAACTATTGATCGAAGACATGATTCGGAGCCGATGCATATAATGTTATAAGTTCGGGGTGCCGAACTGTACTGTAAAAGTGTTCGGACTTTTATTGCCGTGATGTGGGGTGTAATGAAGCCCCTGGCGTAGCAGTGCGTACCATGGTGTACGTGTGCAATGAGTAATTAATACCGAGGTGAGGAAACAGGAAAATGAAGTAATAAGCTGACGCTACTGTGTATTCACCACTGTGGTGCAACTAGTACGTCGAGGCGTACTTTGTACAAGAGATGTGATAAGCAAGTAAGTCTATTTAACACGCCGCCACCAAGGGCGAGCTACATGCGAGTATGAAAAGCAATTATGGCAATAGTTTAGTGGAGACCACTTGGGGATTCCCTTGTAAGCCAGAGCTCCCTACCTCCTTGGTGTGTTCTGCTGGCGGGTTGTCCGTGTAGTCCACGAAAAGAGAAGAAAACTCGTAAAAAGGTAAAAGCATGCGAATCCTAGGGTCGGTCAAGCCGTACTGTGGATTGTGAATGGGGTATGCCTCCGTCAATACCCATGGGGTTTCGAGTGCGTAATTGTGTACGCGTGGTACAAATGCCACTACCTCATTGAGATTGGGACAGAGGCCGAATTGCTAGTCGAGCTCTTGACGAGCCGCGTCGTCCTGTTGCAGCATAGTCCGGAACCTCTTAATGATGTCCGAGGGCTCGACAGCCGTCCTATGGTGCTGCTTGAGAAGGCCGCTCTGTGCTTCTGCTGCTAGGGCGGCGGTGTGCTCCCTTGTTCGGAGGGAGCGTTCCATATTGCCATTGACTGTTATGACGCCGCGTGGACCAGGCATCTTGAGCTTGAGATAAGCATAGTGTGGCACTGCGTTGAATCTAGCAAACGCGGTTCGTCTGAGCAGCGCGTGATAGCCTGTCGGAGTAAATGGCCACGGGTAGCCTGACCGACTGCCCCTGGCTCTTCTAAAAAATTGTCAGCCCTTTGGGCCTTCAAGCACTCCAAGCATCGGACCACCTCCCCTGGCCGGCTACCTCTGAAGCTGACTCATGGAAGGCGGCCTGGCCTCAGCAACCTCCCCCCAGGACAACCACGGGGTGGCCGACTCCAGGAAGCCGGCCACGAAGAGCGCCGACTCCAAGAAGCCGGCCAAGACCGCAACCACCAAAGCTACGCCACATAACGGCGACAAGATGGGGTGTGGCCACAGTGTGGCCCACTACCCCCGAAACCCGAGGCAGGCATGGCCACAGGACGCCGTACGGGACGGCCATCTCCCGTCTGGCTCGGCACTGTAGCCATGCTAGCCTCGACATCACCCACGGCCGACACCGGTACGGCCCACGGGCGGCGGTCCCCTTCAGCCAGAGAGAGACGCGGAGGCGGCCCGGCCTCCCCCAGTCGGCCAAGGGCGTAGCCGGCTCCCAGATGTCGGCTATCCCCTCCCTCGAAGCAAGTGCCACATTAAGGAGACAAGATGAGGTAAGGCAACAGTGAGAGCCCTCGAGGCGGCCCCTGTAGCCACGCTTACCTCAACGAAGCCCTCGTCATCAGAGGCGAGGCAACAGTAAGCAGCCTCCGACAAGACCCTAGGCGGTGGGGCCGGCCTGTCGACCAAGAGGCCGGCAGCCGGCGGGACACACCAGTCGGCGGGCCCCAACAGCCGGCGGAGAAGCCGGCGAGCATAGTCACTAACGGCTGGGACCAGTGCCCAGCCGGATTACAATGGTACCCCCGGGGGGTAGGCCTATATAAACCCCCGGGGGCACCCATGGAAAGGGTTGGCTTCTGAGCATAGCACACACACCATAGAGAGAGAGAAGCGAGAGCTAGCCTTGTTCTTCTTCTCCCTTGAACCCAACAGCTCTAGGAGTGATTGTAGCTACTTTTCCTGATCTAGTGATCATGCGGAGACCCCGCAGAGCAGGACTAGGGGTGTTATCTCCTCGGAGAGCCCCGAACCTGGGTAAGAGCCGCCGGCGTGCATGTCTTCGCCTCATCCCGTTTCCAGGCACCGGCGACGTTTTATTGGCACCCACAATGATAAGCCACCCGTTGGCATATGTCGCACCTACCACCCGACATTTGGCGCCCACCGTGGGGCCAGGTGCACCGTCGTCCGGAGACCTGTTCTGGACGGGAACTCTCTTCCTCCCCCGCGAGCGCAGCCAGCCTGCTGCGCCCGATGGCGTTTGCCTCGACGCGCTGCAAGGCGTCGACGACGCCTGCGCAGCGAGCTGCCTCCCGATCTGCTCGGCGAGACTCGCATCTCTGACGAGCCTGCGTCCGACGCAGGCACGGACTACCCCGAGAGCCGCCTTGTCAGCCTCCTCGATCAGCTTCATGTCTCTAGCGAGCCTGTCGCAGACTTGGAGTCGGTCGGCTCCACCGACCCGATGCTCGTCGACTCCGACACGGCATCGCTCGATGCCTACCCCTCCGACGTGGTGGTCTTCGACGATCCTCTCCCTCGAGCTGACAGCGGCAGCAGCGCTGTCACCAAAGTGTTGGTCATCAGCCACGTCGCCAACTCGGGCGAGAACGCCCACGACGCCCTACAAGCGGCGATGCGCGACCTCTCCGTCCCCATCCCGGCCGATGCCGACGCCGAGACCCTGGAGGCACGCCGCCTTGCCCTCATCGCGGAAGGCTAGAAGATAGCCTCCATGAGACGCCTCACCGAGGCCCACCAGCGCGAAGTCGACTGCGCCGCCTTCGGTACGCCGCCGCCTAGCGGCCTGAGCCGAGCCGGCTTCGTCCAGAAGCGCGGCGCGGCCGTCGCCAGCATGCTGGGGGCAGATCGCCCCGTCTACGCCACCCCGCTCGAGAATTTGCGAGCCGCTCAGGCGGCCGCAGAAGAGCTCAATGGGCTGGGAGCCGATGAGCTCCCCTACATGACAAGACGGATCCAGCAGCTGATCGACGCGGCTGCAGAACGGCACGAAGCCGGCGCCCGTGCTGATAGTCATCCCCTGCGCCGGGAGCACGCCACGATGTCCCGCTCGCCGACTGCGAGTGGCGCCCGCCAGAAGAAAGACAAGGAGCCGGCTGCTAGCCGCAGCCGGACTCGCATCACCATCGAGCGCGACGCGGAAGGCCGCCCGCGAGCGGTGGAGCACCAAGGAAATCTGCCTCCTCCCCCGCCTCGAAGAGAAAGACGTCTCACTCCGCCGCCTATCACGCACCCGACTCTTGGCGACCGACTCGGCCGCCGAGAAGGAGTCGGCAAGAACGACGCCCGCCACCGGATCGACCGCCTTGCTCGATCCTTGGCGTTGGAAGAAGAGGACGATGTCGGCCCGCCATGCTTTGGCCCCCGCATCCGCGACGAGCCCTTCCCCAAAGGGTTCTCGCTCCCCAGAGACACGCCCAAGTACAACGGCACAGTGAAGCCGGAAGATTGGCTCATCGACTACTCCACGGCCGTCAGCATAGCCAACGGCAACCGGCGCATCGCCGTGAAGTACGTCCCCCTCATGCTGCAAGGCACGGTGCGCACATGGCTCAACAGCCTCAAGCCCTATAGCATCAACAAATGGCTGGACTTCACGAAAGTCTTCGTCCGCAACTTCACCAGCACCTACAAGCGGCCTCCCAAGCCTCGCCAGCTCTCCCTCTACGTCCAAGGGCCCAACGAGTCGACGCGCAACTACCTCACGCGGTGGGCCGAGCTCCGCAACTCCTGCGAGGGGGTGCACGAGGTTCAGGCCATCGAGTACTTCACCGCCGGGTGCCGAGAGGGCACCCTCCTCAAGCACCGACTCCTCTGCGACGAGCCGGCTACCCTCGACGAGTTGCTGGTCATCGCGGACAAGTACGCTACGGCCGACTCCTCGATGAAGACCGAGCTTCGAGTAGACGCCTCGGGGAAGGTGATTGCTCCGGCTCCCAAGACGCCGGCTGGCGACCCTAATCGGCGCCCCTACCAGAACGATCACAAGCGCAAGGCCCCCATGCCGACTTCCACCAGTCGGCAGGTGGCCACAGTTGAAGATGAGCAGCCCGAAGAACGGCCCGCTCCCAAGAAGAAGGGCGGCAGGGCGGCTTGGCAGCCGGCTTTCTCTTACGAGCAGGCTCTTGACGCTCCCTGCAAGTTCCACAGCGGCGCGAAGCCGTCTAACCACACGACCCGAAAATGCCACTGGCTCACACGAATCACCAAGGGCGAGGGGATGTTGCCGCCTCCGCCTCCCGGTCCGCCGCCTCCAGCCCCCCAGCAGTCGGCGGCTCGGCCGGCAGTCGGCGCCATCCAAGACGAATTCCCTGAAGAGCACGCCGCCTACGTCGTCTTCACCAGTCAAGCCGACGACAAGCGCAGTCGGCGCCGACAGCATCAAGAAGTTAATGCAGTCGCCTCTAGCGCCCCCACTAGTCAGCGAAGCCAATCAGCTGGAGCCAGGCCGACCACCCAGAGGTGATGCCTTCTCCTGGCTCCTATGCAATGGTCTTGGATGTCACCCTCGCGATAGAGAGGCGAGCTGCCCGATTCTCCCGCGTCCTGATAGATGGCGGAAGCAGTATCAACATACTGTACCGCGATACCATGGAGAAGCTGAACATCAAAGCGAAGCAGCTTATGCCGAGCCGCACCGTCTTCCATGGTATCGTCCCCGGCATGTCTTGCTCCCCAATCGGCAAGATTAAAATGGATGTTCTCTTCGGAGACAAAGATCATTTTCGCCGAGAAGCAATCTGGTTCGAGGTAGTGGATTTGGAGAGCCCCTATCATGCTCTGCTTGGCCGACCTGCTCTGGCCAAGTTCATGGCTGTGCCCCACTACGCCTACCTGAAGATGAAGATGCGAGCTCGAAGGGGATCATCACGGTAGCCGGCGACTACAAGAAGTCCATCGAGTGTGCCATGGCCAGCAGCCGGCTGGCCGAGTCCCTCGTGGTGGCAGAAGAGAAGAAGATGCTGGAGCGGGTTGTAGCCATGGCCGGCAAACAGCCGGCCCTGTCCCCCAACCCCAAAGATTGTGATGCGCAGGGCTCCTTCCAGCCTGCCAAAGAGACGAAGAAGATACCTCTAGACCCGGAGAACCCGGAGAGGTTCGCTGTCATTAGGGCGAACTTGGACAGTAAATAGGAAGGCGAGCTCGTCGACTTCCTCCGTGAGAATCGAGACATTTTTGCATGGTCCCGAAAGGACATGCCGGGTGTCCCGAAGGATTTCGCCGAGCACAAATTACATGTCCGAGCCGACGCGAAGCTGGTCAAGCAACCCCTCCGCCGACTGTTAGAAGAGAAGCGAAGAATCGTGGGAGAAGAGATAGCCCGGCTCCTTGCCGCTGGCTTTATCATGGAAGTGTTCTTTCCAGAGTGGCTTGCCAACCCAATTCTGGTTCTGAAGAAGAATAACAAGTGGCGTATGTGTATAGACTACACTAGCCTGAACAAGGCCTGCCCAAAGGATCCGTTTGCTCTGCCACGGATTGACCAAGTGATAGACTCCACAGCCGGATGCGAGCTGTTGAGTTTTTTGGATGCGTACTCAGGGTACCATCAGATCAAGTTGGACCCAGCTGACCGCCTGAAGACTGCCTTCATCACACCCTTTGGAGCTTTCTGCTACCTGACTATGACATTCGGCTTGAGGAATGCCGGTGCCACTTTTCAGCGTTGCATGCAGAAATGCCTCTTGAAACAACTCGGCAGAAATGCCCACATCTATGTAGACGACATTGTGGTGAAGACAGAGAAGCGCGGCACCCTGCTGGAAGACTTGAAAGAAACATTCGCCAACTTGCGCCGATTCCAAATCAAGCTCAACCCTGAGAAGTGCGTGTTCGGAGTGCCAGCCGGCCAGCTGCTAGGCTTCCTGGTCTCCGAACGTGGCATCGAGTGCAACCCCGTCAAGATCAAGGCCATCGAGAGGATGGAGATTCCCACCAAACTGCGAGATGTGCAGAAGTTCACCGGCTGCTTGGCCTCCCTGAATCGTTTTATCAGCCGACTAGGAGAGAAGGCTCTCCCCCTGTACTGACTCATGAAGAAGTCCACTCACTTCGAGTGGAATGACCAAGCCGACCAAGCCTTCCATGAGTTGAAGAAAATGCTGACCACTCCGCCTATCCTGGCAGCGCCGACTGAAAAGGAGCCCATGCTCCTCTACATCGCCGCGACTAGCCGAGTCGTCAGTACTCTTGTTGTGGTCCAGCGCCCAGAAGAAGGCCGAGCCCAGCTAGTCCAGAGGCTGGTGTACTACCTAAGCGAAGTGCTATCCAGCTCAAAGCAGAACTACCCGCACTACCAGAAGATGTGCTATGGGGTATATTTCGCCGCCAAGAAACTGAAGCCCTACTTCCAAGAGCACCCCATCACGGTCGTGTGCACCGCCCCGCTCGCCGAGATCATAGCCAGCCGGGATGCATCCGGCCGGGTGGCTAAATGGGCCATTGCACTGGCGCCCTACACGATCTTCTACCAACCCCGCACTGCCATCAAGTCCCAAGCGTTGGCCGACTTCCTCGTCGACTGGGCCGAGACCCAGTACCTACCGCCGGCTCCCGACTCCACCCATTGGCGGATGCACTTTGACAGGTCCAAGATGCGCACCGGCTTGGGAGCCGGCATCGTCCTCACCTCTCCCAAAGGCGACAAGCTCAAGTACACACTGCAGATCCACTTCGCCGCCTCCAACAACGTGGCCGAGTACGAGGCGCTCGTACATGGGCTCCGGCTAGCCAAAGAGCTCGGCATACGCCGGATCCTGTGTTACGGCGACTCAGACCTGGTGGTCCAGCAGTCGTCTGGCGACTGGGACGCCAAGGATGCGAACATGGCGAGCTATCGATTCCTCGTCCAGCAGATCAGCGGATACTTCGAAGGGTGCGAGTTCCTTCACGTGCCAAGGGCCGACAACGACCAAGCAGATGCCCTAGCACGAATCGGCTCCACCCGACAGGCCATATCGACTGGCGTCTCCCTCCAGCGCCTCCTCAAGCCGTCCATCAAACCATCTCCAGAGTCGGACTCCATCTTTGTACCGCCTGCGCCAGATATAGCCGGATCCGACTGGAGGAACCCCGCAGGCGGCACGGGGACTTCGACAACTGGCTCGGGGACTGCCATAGTCGCACCCGGCCTGGGGACTTCAGAACCCGGCCCGGGGACTGCAGCAGTCGGCCCGGGGACTGCAACGACACAAGAAGCGGTGGCCGGCTCCAATTCCACGACACCCAACCCACCCACCCGAGTCATGGTGGCTACACTAACAGAAGAAGAAGTCACAGCTCCATCATGGGCCCAGCCCATCCTCAAGTTCCTAGTCAGCAGAGAGCTGCGGGCTGATGAGATCTCAGCAAGACTTGTGCAACGACGAGCCGCAGCATATGCAATAATCAACAGAGAGCTTGTGAAGCGCAGCGTCACTGGGGTCTTCCAGCGTTGTGTCGAGCCAGAAAAAGGAGTGGCAATCCTCAAGGATATCCACCAAGGCGAATGCGGCCACCACGCAGCCTCAAGATCACTTGTGGCCAAGGCTTTCCGCCATGGTTTCTTCTGGCCGACTGCCTTGGAGGATGCTAAAGAAATAGTCAGGAGCTGCAGAGGATGCCAAGTTTTTAGTTCCAAGCAACACCTGCCGGCTTCTACACTCAAGACCATTCCCCTCACCTGGCCTTTTGCCGTCTGGGGACTGGACATGGTGGGCCCTTTCAAGACAGCCCACGGTGGCTTGACGCATCTACTTGTCGCTGTGGACAAGTTCACAAACTGGATCAAAAAAGCCGATTAAGAAGCTTAACGGGCCGCCTGCCGTGACATTCATCACTGACATCACTACTCGGTACGGCGTGCCGCACAGCATCATCACCGACAACGGCACGAACTTCGCCAAAGGAGCACTGGCACGTTTCTACGCGATGCAGGGCATCCGACTGGACTTAGCGTCCATTGCCCACCCGCAGTCAAACGGCCAGGTCGAGCGAGCAAATAGACTCATCCTCTCCGGCATCAAGCCCCGACTGGTTGTACCACTGGAGCGATCGGCCGGCTGCTGGCTCGATGAGCTGCCGGCTGTCCTCTGGAGTCTGCGCACTACACCCAACAAGTCAACCGGCTTCACTCCATTCTTCCTCGTGTATGGTGCCGAGGCTGGCATCCCAACGGACATCGAGTTCGACTCGCCTCGGATCACCATGTACACGGAGGAGGAGGCCAACGAAGCAAGAGAAGACGACGTCGACCTACTGGAAGAAGGACGGCTGTTAGCACTCAGCCGGTCCGCCATCTACCAGCAAGGGCTGCGCCGCTACCACAACCGCAAGGTCAAGCCAAGATTCTTCCAAGAGGGCGACCTTGTGCTCCGGCTGATCCAGCGATCAGCCGGCCAGCACAAGCTCTCGGCCCCTTGGGAAGGCCCCTTCGTCATCAGCAAGGCACTAGGCAACGACTCCTACTACCTGATCGACGTGCAAAAACCAAGAGCACGCAAGAGAGACGACTCCGGCAAGGAGTCGGAGCGACCATGGAACGCAAACCTCCTGAGAAGATTTTACAGTTGAAAGCAGTATGTATCATGCTACCCTTTTGTATTAAGTACAAACCAACAGGCCCCCCGAACAGTACTCGGGGACTGCCTTTGTTTATCTATGAATGACGAGTGTCATATCCATGAATGTATTATTACATTGGATTTCTTGTCTGGCACCGGGTTCGACTAGTCGGCCCGGTGACTGGCCGCCTTGAGCTATATTAAAAGTTCTACCTGAAGTCAGACAAGTAGTGTGCCGGCTCCCGAGTCCTCTCTTGTTGAAAGTCGCAGCTCGAAGAACCGACTGTCCGACTAGCAAGAGGCAAGGCAGAAAGGATGCCCACACAAAAAACGGCTAAGGAACAACAAACTTATATAGCAAAAAGAAGGCCTCCAACCACGCTTGCCGGCTGTCAGAACAGCCGGCTGGCCAGCTTCCTAAACACTTAGCTTTAGTCCAGCAAAGCTAGAGTACTTCCCCCCCCTAATTGGCCAAGCACTCCTCCAGCTACAGATTGCAGAGCAACTGTCTGACTGGGGAGGCGGCAACCAAGGGAGGGCGGCAAAGGAAACAGCAGAAGGATAAAAAGCAAAGTACGAGGAAAAGCCAAATGCATGCATAAGTTATATATACATATAAAGCCCCCAACAGGCTGGCAATCGACATTGTTCGAATACACCCCTAGTGGGTGGAATTGTGCAGACTTAACAGAATATTGTTCCAAAAGTGACAAGACAGGAAAAGAAAAGATGACAGACTAGACTAGGGCGCGAGGTGGGAGCCAGGCCGGTCGGTGGAGACGGCGTCGCCGGCTGAAGGAGTGGCCGCCTAGCGGGTCTCGGCTTGGTCACCACCAGTGGCAGGCGACGCACTCGCGCGCGACGTAGTGCTGGAGGCGCGGTCAGGCTGAGGTTGGTCGGCTGCTCCACCAGCCGGCTCGACGTCTTCACCCTCCTCCTCCTCCTCCTCTTCGCCCTCATCGCTGGAGACGATCTCCTCCGCCGAGTCTTCACCGTCCGCCGGGTTCAGCCCGAACCAATCCTCCGGCTGGGCGACACCGTTGTCATCTACCTCGGGGGCGAAGACGCTGGTGTCGGTGTAGTCGGCGATCGCCGAAGCCCACCGGATGATAGCCGGCCGCGCCGGCTCCAGCTCCGTGTTGGCTTGCTGCCGCCAGGTAGCCAGCTGATCCAGGCTCAGGCCGGGATACCAGGCCTTGACGAACTCCAGCGCCCGCCTGGCGCCGGACCGAGCCGCCGAGGCCTTCCAGGCTTCAAAGCGGCCGACTGCCACCTCCAGCCAGTCGGCGGTCCGACTGGGGGTGCGAGGAACCACTTGGCCGGGCCAGAGGGCGGCCAACACTTGCACCCCGGCACGCTGAAGCCGGCGGAGCAGTCGGTGAGCCGGCTGGATGCGGGCCTGGATCGCCAAGAGCTGCTCCTCCAGCGAACGGCCGGCGGTTGGCGAAATCTTGAAGCCAGCCTGCCTTCGCGCTTGGCGGCGGGCCTCGATGGTCTAGTTGGCGGCGGTAGAATAGCCAGGAAATGTTCTGTGCAAAAAAGAAGAAGAAAAGAAGAAAAGAACACCAAGTCAGAAAACGAGCCAAAAGCGGCAGACGGCAAGAAAGGACGAAGAAGTAGGCGGCTTACCGTCAACCAGATCTTCGATCTGACCACAGCCAGAGATCAGAGTTTGCCTTGCTTCAGCTCAGCCAGCCGCCTCCGTCTCGTACTCGGCCTGGAGGGCGGCTTCGCGGTCCTGCACCAAGGCGGCGAGCTCGGCATCCTTGGCACAAAGGGCAGTCTGAGACTCTCCCAGCTGTGCCCTCAAACCGGCGTTGGCCGCTGCAGAGACGGCAGAAAAAGAAAGAACAGTAAGAGGAAGTCGTCAAGGAAGATCCGACCCGACAGCAGTCGGCCCGAATCTCGGGGACTACACCCAGTGGGTGCGCTGACGCGCCCCCACATGAGATAAAGAACAAAGCACGTACCCCGGCTCTCAGTAAGGTCGGCGGTCTTCTGGGTCAGCTCCCGAGCCTGGGAGTTGAAGGCGGCCGCACGAAGATTGTGGTAGTCCTGCAAGATAGCCAGAAGATCGAAGTAAGAGCAAGAATAGCAAAGCCAAATCCACTAAGAAGTTCCAAGCCGCCTGCTCAGTAGCCGACTCGGAACTCGGGGACTACACCCAGTGGGTGCGCTGACGCGCCCCCACGGAAGAAATCAAGATCAAGAAGAAGCAAGATGGGAAGACTAACCCGGATGGCCGCCCGCATCACAAGGAACTCGTCGGTGAACTGCCTCAGCGCCGTAGCCTGGGCCTGGAGCCGGGTCCGGACGTCCTGCGCGGCCACGTTCATCACGGCCGTCCCTCCGCCTGGCGTCCACCCCGAGGTAGCGCTGGCCACCTCCACATCCTGGGCCGACGAGCTGGAGCCCACGGCCGGCTGCGGCTCCGACGCGGACTTCCGTGGCTCCGATGCAGCCTTCCCCGCACGACGGCTCGGCGGCATCCGGACCGCCATCTCAGTCCTCGCGGCCGGCTCGCCCCCCGCCGACTGCGCAGGCGGAAGATCAGGCCGGCCGCCTTGAGCCGCCCCAGTTGGCGGGGTCGGCACCGGCGCCCTCTCCAGGACGACGACGTCGTCGTCCCCCTCCAGCCCTGGCTGGTCGTCGCCGGCTCCTTCTGGCGAGGGCTCCATGGCCCCAGGCGCTGCGATGCGCAGTGGGGTGACCATCAAGGCCTCCTCCGCCGCCGCCGCAGCTGCAGCCTCCGCTTGGGCCTTGGCTGCGGCGTCGGCGTGCGCCTTCGCCGCCTCCTCCTCCTGCGCCGCCTGGGCGGCGGCCGCCTTCCGTGCCTCCGCCTCTCGCGCCTCCCGCTCCTCCCGCACTTCCCGCGCGTTCCGTTCCGTCGCTTCCTGAAGGTCGGCACGGGGGTCCACGCGGCGAGTGGTGCTCCCAGACCCCCTCGGCGACTCGACGACGGAGGCGGCAGCCGCCCGCTCAAGCGACAACGGAGCTCTGGTTGTTTGGAGAAAAAGACAAGGGATCAGGAACCACCAGAGAAGAGAAAGAAAAAAGAGTACACGAAAGAATTTGAACTTATGCCGACACAGTCTGTGGTTGCTTCACCGTCTTGCGAAAGCGAGCCGCCTTCGCGGCCGCCTCCTCCTGCCTAGTTGCTGCCGCCCCGCCCCTGGGTTTCTTCGTCCGACTGCCGAACAAACCCTGGGCGGCGCGACGCTTTTGCCCTCCGCCCCGAGCAGGCGGTGCAGCGGAGGAACCCGTGCCACGTCCAGATGCCGGCCGGCGGTGCGGGACGACTTCGGCCTCATCATCGTCCGGCCAGTCGTCGAAGGTGACTCCGTGCCCGGAGCCGCCTGCTTCGCCGCCGGCTTGGCCACCACCCGGCTTGGTGTTGTCGTCCATAGTGGCTGCCCCCAAGTCGGGGTCCTCCAGGTCGTGCTGCGTACGGTCAGGGACGAATCGGCGCTCCGCATCCGACCCGCTGGCAGGCCGAAGGAGAGGACTCTGTCGAAGACAAGCCGACTAGTTAGAGTCGGCCAATGGAACTCGGCGACAAAGCTAAGAGAAAAAGAAGAGACAAGGAGAGCATACCGTGGGCGGTGGATTGGCTCGGCTATATGGCTCCTTGCCGAACTGCCACTCTTCGGAGAGTTTGCAATTCGCGAGGTAGTTCACCATATAGGCAACCTCCTCGTGCGGCATGTCCTTGGTGCACATCCGGCTCGGATCGAGCTGGACGCTCATCTGACAGATCAGATGAGGACGGCTCTGGAGCGGAAGTACCCGGCGCGTGACGAAGGTGGCCAGCAGGTCGGGCCCCGTCAAGCCCTCCGACTGGGTCATCGCTCGCACTCGGGCGATGGCTGCGGACCCAGCCGGCATCAAAGTCACGGCCCGGTAGGACCACTGGGGCCGCCTACCCGCCGGAGGACCGGCTACGTAGGCCGGCAGGTTGACGTAGTCGCCCTGCGGGGCGATGCTTCTGACGTAGAAATACGACTTTTGCCATAGCTTCACCGACTGGATCAGCGTGATGATGGGGAAGGGGTTGTCGGCAGCCACCCTCCGCGCCGCGATGAAGGCGCCAGTCTGAGCCGGCACGCCCTGCGAGCGCGTGCCCAGCTTGGACTGGAAGAACTCCCCCCAGAGCTCGAGGGTGGGGAGGACGCTGAGGTAGCCTTCGCACAGGGTGACGAAGGCAGACAGCAGCACCACCGCGTTCGGGGTGAGGTGGTGCGGCTGGAGCTGGTAGAACTCGAGCCAAGAGCGGAACAAGGCGCTCACGGGCAGGCCGATTCCGCACAAGAAATGTCCGCGCTGGGAAGCCGCCGCGTCTTGCGGAGGAACTCGATGTGATCTTCGTGGACATTGGAGCCATCCCAATCCCCGCCATATTGCTCCGTGGCGGGAGGCATGGTGAAAACAAGCGCGGCGGCAGAGGAACGAGTAGTGGAAGAGTGCGGCGGCGAGGCGCTGTCGCAAGAAATGGCAAGAGAAAGAAGATGGTGGAAGGAGGAGGAGCGTGCGAGAGCCTGCCGCTCTCCCTCTCCCCCTACTTATAGCTTCGCGAGGTGAGGCCGAGGAGGCCGGACGTGGGGTGAGACGTGGGATTAACTGCATCCACTCCCCCCACGCCTCGCAATTATTACGCCCTAAAGGCGTGCCGAAACTGCCGCAAGGAGACGTGCGGGCGGTTTCGGGCTGCAGAGAATCCGCGCCTGGGCCCGGGCGTGGACGTGGCGGGCCCCCGCCCTGCGGCGACGTCCCGTCGCGCGCGTGGGCTGGCAGGCTTTCTGGCCGAGAGAGGCCACGTGGTTCGCAGACGTCAAGTGGCCGCCCCGCGGCCCGGTGCACGGACTGGCGAGCTCCCGCCCTCCGACTCTGGAGTTTTCGACCAAGGCGGCGCGCCTAACCAAAGCCGGCTCCCAGCTGCCGACTTGTCAAGATAGGAAGCTGATCGAGCTTCTCAACTCCTACCCAACCTCGAAGCCCAATCAGCTTCGGGGACTACTATCGGAGTAAATGGCCACGGGTAGCCTGACCGATTGCCCCTGGCTCTTCTAAAAAATTGTCAGGCCTTTGGGCCTTCAAGCACTCCAAGCATCGGACCACCTCCCCTGGCCGGCTACCTCTGAAGCCGACTCATGGAAGGCGGCCCGGCCTCATCAACCTCCCCCCAGGACAACCACGGGGTGGCCGACTCCAGGAAGCCGGCCATGAAGAGCGCCGACTCCAAGAAGCCGGCCAAGACCGCAACCACAAAAGCTACGCCACATAACGGCGACAAGATGGGGTGTGACCAGAGTGTGGCCCACGACCCCCGAAACCCGAGGCAGGCATGGCCACAGGACGCCGTACGGACGGCCATCTCCCGTCCGGCTCGGCACTATAGCCATGCTAGCCTCGACGTCACCCACGGCCAACGCCAGTACGGCCCACGGGCGGCGGGCCCCTTCAGCCAGAGAGAGACACAGAGGCGGCCCGGCCTCCCCCAGTCGGCCAAGGGCGTAGCCGGCTCCTAGAAGTCGGCTATCCCCTCCCTCGAAGCAAGTGCCACATTAAGGAGACAAGACGAGGTAAGGCAACAGTGAGAGCCCTCGAGGCGGCCCACTGTAGCCACGCTTACCTCAACGAAGCCCTCGTCATCAGAGGCGAGGCAACAGTAAGCAGCCGCCGACAAGACCCTAGGCGGTGGGGCCGGCCTGTCGACCAAGAGGCCGGCAGCCGGCGGGACCCACCGGTCGGTGGGCCCCAACAGCCGGCGGAGAAGCCGGCGAGCATAGACACTAACGGCTGGGACCAGTGCCCAGCCGGATTACAATTGTACCCCCGGGGGGTAGGCCTATATAAACCCCCCGGGGCACCCATGCAAAGGGTTGGCTTCTGAGCATAGCACACACACCATAGAGAGAGAGAAGCGAGAGCTAGCCTTGTTCTTCTTCTCCCTTGAACCCAACAGCTCTAGGAGCGATTGTAGCTACTTTTCCTGATCTAGTGATCATGCGGAGACCCCGCAGAGCAGGACTAGGGGTGTTATCTCCTCGGAGAGCCCCGAACCTGGGTAAGATCTGCCGGCGTGCATGTCTTCGCCTCATCCCGTTTCCAGGCACCGGCGACGTTTTATTGGCACCCACAATGATAAGCCACCCGTTGGTATATGTCGCACCTACCACCCGACATAGCCGCTGCGGAAGGGGACAATATCGAAGATTAACTCTTCGCTTCGGAAGTTGTCTGGAGAACCGAAGACCACCTCCAGCGTGATTGAGCTCGTACAATGGGCCTCTACGCCTGTTATGACTCCTTTAAAGGTAGTCTTTGATGGTTTGATTCGTGAGGGGTCAATTCCCATCTTCCTCATTGTGTCTTGATAGAGCAGGTTGAGGCTACTACCACTGTGCATCAGGACTCGTGTTAGGTGAAGCCTGTCAATAATTGGTTCGAGGACTAGTGCGGCTGAACCGCCATGGCGGATACTGGTTGGGTGATCTCGACGATCAAAGGTGATCGGGAATGATGACCACGGATTGAATTTTGGGGCGACTGGCTCTACCGCGTACACGTCCCTAAGTGCTCGCTTACGCTCCCTTTTGGGGATGTGCGTAGCGTATATCATGTTCACCGTTTTGACTTGAGGGGGAAATTTCTTCTGCCCTCCGGTAGTCGGCTGCCGGGGCTCTTCGTCATCATCCTCGCTTTGTGATTCCCCTTCCTTGTTGCTGCTGTTTATCTTGCTAGCTTGTTTGAATACCCGGCAATCTCTGTTAGTATGGCTGGCCGGTTTGTCTGGGGTGCCGTGTATCTGGCAAGGACGATCGAGTATGCAGTCCAAGTTGGATGGTCCTCCGCTGCTCCTTTTATAGGGCTTCCTGGCCGGACTTGGAGCCACTGAATCCGGCGTGAAATGTAGTGTCATCGGTGTTATCGTCATTGCTTCGGCGTTTGTGTTTGTTGCGCCGGAGCTTGCGAGTGCTGCTTTTGGCCTCGGAGGGGCCTGTTTCGTTGGTTGTGTTTGTACTGCGAGCCAGCCAACTATCCTCTCCCGCACAGAAGCGGGTCATAAGTGTCGTGAGGGCTGCCATGGACCTCGGCTTTTCTTGGCCGAGGTGGCGGGCGAGCCAGTCGTCCCGGATGCTATGCTTAAAGGCCGCTAGGGCTTCGGCAACCGGACAGTCAACGATCTGGTTCTTTTTAGTTAGGAACCTAGTCCAGAATTTTTTGGCTGATTCTCCAGGTTGTTGAACTATGTGGCTTAAGTCATCGGCGTCTGGTGGCCGGACATATGTTCCCTGGAAGTTGTCCAGGAAGGCTTCCTCCAAGTCCTCCCAGCTGCCAATAGAATTTTGAGGCAGGCTGTTAAGCCAGTGCCGAGCTGGCCCTTTGAGCTTTAGTGGGAGGTATTTGATGGCGTGGAGGTCATCTCCTCGAGCCATATGGATATGGAGAATGAAATCTTCGATCCATACTGCGGGATTGGTTGTGCCGTCGTATGATTCAATGTTGACAGGCTTGAACCCCTCAGGGAATTCGTGATCCAGTACTTCATCTGTGAAGCAGAGAGGGTGTGCGGCACCTCTATATCGGGCCGCGTCGTGGCGTGGCTCTGATGGAGTCCGTCTGCGGTATTCGGCCCGGGCGTGGTTAGGTTTATCACGTCCGAATAGGTAGCTGTCATCGTGCCTCGAGGCACGCCCTCGCGATCCGTAGATCGATCTTGTATGTCCTGCTCTATCGTCCAGGATCTGCCGGAGGTCGTAAGTGTGACCCCGAACTCTTCCATCTCAATTTTTACGAGGCTGTGGGGTAGGCTGCTGTTGGGCTTGAGCTGCCGCTTTATCCCGGCCGCGGGGTGGCCGGTCCGCCGCTCTATCCCGACCACGTGGTGGTCGGTCCGCGTTGCGCGAGGGAGGTATGGGATCTGGTGCCTCCTCATCGAACTGAGGTAGCAGTCTGCGTTTTGGGTAGCTCTTTGTTGGGTGCTCGAGGCCGTATTCTTCCGCTGTCAGGACATCAATCCATCTGTCGACGAGCAGATCTTGTTCGGCTTGAAGCTGCTGCTGTTTCTTTTTCAGGCTCCTTGCAGTGGCTATCGTCCTCCGAGTCATCTTCTATGGCCTGTTCGTTAGGGTTATCTTGCCCGTTGTCGTTTTCTTCCTGTTCGAATGTAGCTCCGACAGGGTCTTCGTTGTTTTCGGCGTCGCCTGGAGTGCTATTTTCTCCGGTGCCGGTGTTGCCATCTTTTGAGCGTCGAGGCTTAGAGCGGTGTTTGGCGTGCCGTCATTTTGACTGCGTCGCAGAAGGCTTATTCGCGTCTGGCTATTCTTTGTCGTCGCCAGATTCTTTAGGTGTATCAACCATGTACACGTCGTACGAAGAGGTGGCCGTCCAGCGTCCAGTAAATGGCGGGTCTTGGCCTTGCTCCTTGTTGGCATTGTCGTCCATATCATCGATGTCTTCGGAGCCATAGTCAAGCACGTCGGTTAAGTCATCGACGGTGGCTATTAAGTGGGTGGCGGGTGGGAAGCAAAATTCCTCGTTATCCGCCTCTAATTCGAACCGAACATAGTTCGGCTGTGAGTCCTCCTCCAAGGATAAGTTCTTAAAGAATTTAGCACGTCACCGAAAGGTGAGTGCTGGAAGAGGTCTGCGGCGCCAAATTCGAAAATCGATAACCGATCTAGCTCGGTGTCCGCAGGCGCACCTGATCTGGAACGTGTAGCCGGAAACGAGTCCGGAGTTCCATTGACGCAAGTATTGCAGGATGTCGAGTCCGTGTGTGGCTCCAACGCCGTGGACTTTGTGGCCTTGGAGGGCACGATCTGCTTCGGTTCTGAGGCCGTTGCAGCAACAGGATCCATCTCCAGGGTGTGATCCGATGACAGATTTAAGTCATGTTCATCGGAGAGAGGGGGAGCGACTGCCGCAGTCTCGAATCCATCAGAGATCAAGTCTCCGCGAGTATTCGCGACGCAGTTCAAGCTTCCAGATCTGACCTGATGGCCAGGGACGTGACTATCGACCTGCTCCAGATGGCCAAGCGAGTTGGCCCTCAGTACGAAGTCGCCGAACACAAAGGTTCGTCCGGGGAGGAAGGTTCCTCCCTGAATGGCGCCATTACTGACGATCGAAGGGGCCATCGAATCCTTTGCCGATGGCACAGTGCAACTCTCAATGAAAGCACCAATGTCGGTGTCAAAACCGGTGGATCTCGGGTAGGGGGTCCCGAACTGTGCGTCTAGGATCGATGGTGTCGTGGTTTTGTCACGACAGATGTCCTAGAGAAAGGACTTAGTCGTGGAGCGATCGCAATGGGTTAGCTTAAAGGGGTTAAAGCGGACAAGGGACGCAGAGAGTTTATACTGGTTCGGCCCCTTGCGGTGAAGGTAAAAGCCTACGATCCAGTTGTTGTGGGATTGGTAGGGTTTCGATGACCAGGGAGCGAATACACTTTGCCTGGGTCTCGAGTTGTTGTTTTTTGTCCCTAAACCGCCGTCGGGTCGTCCCCTTATATACATGGGTTGATGCCCGCCGGTTTACAGGATTCCGGGGCCGGCTCATAAACGTGTCCGGCCTGGTCTCTACTATTTCTGCCTTACAACACAAGCTTACATATCATTGTCGGTTTATGACTACAGGCCTTAATCCGCCTTTGGGCCCTGGGCCTTCATAAAGCGCCATCATCTTTGTCTTCATGGGCTTCAAATATAATAACTCGTTATGGGGATAACCCGGCCTCTCCTGGCCGGTTTACGCCCAGTAGTAATATCCCCAACATTAGGCCCCAGATTGTTTTGAACTGGTTCATGTCAATCTTCAATACTTAAGAAAATTTCTTCTTCAGCACCTTTCACATAAATCGTGTAAACCGCCATGATGTCATCTTCTAGGATCATCATAAACCGCCATGACGTCATCTGTTATTAAAAATTGCATATAGCTCACCTTTATTAATGAGCCTCCGACAATCGAGGCGACAACTCCGCCACATATCCAATTCTTGGGCTCCTCGATTTTTGCGCCTGTCACTTATCCCTTTACCTTTATAAATAGGACCAGGGGGTCTTTTCCATTTTCCCCCCGTGCCTCTTCGCTTCTTCTTCTTCCTCGAGCCGACCTAACCCTCATGCACAGCCGCCGTCGACAAGCTTCGCCATCGACCTCAACTCCGGCCGCTGCATCGACCTGAACGCACCAGAGAAACGTGGCGCTCCTCCGCTGCTCTATCAACGTCAGTAAGTTTTCCTTTCCCTTGCTTTAGATCTATCATTAGGGTTTCGGTGTTCCTTGAGGTTTGAGACTGTTCTTCCCCGTTCTTCTTTATAGTGTACATGATGACTTCAGATCTGCTACTTTCTTACACAGTTGTAGCTACAATCCTTTTTCCATCCTTAGATCATCTGCCTTGTGTAGAAAAACTCATCTAGATCTGTTAAACTTGCTTAAGCACCTGCTCTTCAAGTCTGATTATAATTTGATTTACCAACGCATTACTGGTCTGAAATTACCATGCCAAGCTGTGAAACTTGTTTTTCCTTCACTTAGGCATCTTAGATCTGTACCTTCTAAACTGGAATAGGCAGTTTAATCTCATAGAAAAATGATAATCCGGTAGGTACCATTAGTCCCTTGTTGAACCACCAAGCCGCTTTATCTTTATACTATCTCCCATGTCTGATTCCGGTTTAACAATGTGTGTATACTTCTATTTTGTTCTGCTCTTGCATCGCTTTATATTTGTCCATTATAAATCTTAAACCGGCAATAACCATGTTTCAGCTTCCCATTGAATTGGCCAAGCAAGTCTATGAGTGCAACTGGGTTCCTTCCCGGGTCACTGGAGAACAATTAGACAGATGTGTCGCAACTGGCGCTTTAGCCAAGAAATAGGGGCATCCACTGGAGGGCCCCTGGTCCGGAAAATCATCCTGAACCCAAGGACGGAGAAGTAGTCATTTTCGTTGACCATCTGGGTCGAGTTTTTAGTCCTCCTGGTTCAAAAAGTTTCTGAGATGTGCTTGCCAGCTTTCAACTCCACCCTCAGGACATCGGCCCAAACTCTGTGTCCAACATCTGCCATTTCCAAGTCTTTTGTGAGGCTTATCTTCAAGAGGAGCCCACAGTTGAATTGTTTAGGGATTTCTTCTACTTAAACCATCGCACAGAGTTCACAGATGGACCCAATACTGAGATCGGCGGAATGGCGATTCAAAAGAGGAAGGATGTCAGCTTCCCTCACGCCAAGCTTTACAGTCACCCCAAGGAGTGGAACCACACTTGGTTCTATTGCAAAGACACATCTCCAACGGAGGAAAATCCTTTGCCGGGTTACCGCCCTCACCGTCTTAGCAATAAACATTCCTTTACTCAAAGATTAACTGCCAAGGAAAGGTCCAACTATGCTCCGCAACTGTCAAAACTTAGATCCTTTATGGCAAACGATTTAACAGGTGTTTACTTTGCTCGTTGTTGGATAACCTGGAGCATACTACCCTTAAGCCAACGCCCCGGTTTAATGTGTGAATACACCAGGAGTTTAAAGGACCCTCAACGACACGTTGATATTCAGCTTACAGATGTTGAAGTTACTGAAGCTGTGAAGAAGATACTGAATGAACCGGAGGCTGTCTGTAGCCAGACCGGATTAAGTCCTTTCTGCATTTCCAATAAACCGCCAACTGTAAGGATCACATAACTTTTTTGCTCTAATTTGCTTCTTTCAAATATTCTCTCAAAATTTTGTCCATCTTTGACAGGGCGATGATGCGTTATGGAAGAAGAAACCACAGGATAAACCGGCAAAACCAACTCACCAAAAAACCAAAGTTACCAAAAAATCTGCCAAGAAGAAAACCACTGCGTCTTCCGAGCCAAATGCTGATGCTGACTTGGCTAACCAGGACTCAGAGGTAGAACTTGACTCTCTTGGTTCATTTTTCATACACCCCATTGACAATGATTATTATCAGGACGACGCTGAAGGCAGCCAAGCTGATGACGTAGAGGTAATTATCCTTTCCTCCAGTTCAGATCCTCTGCCAACACCGAAAATCCGTCGAGCAAACCGGAAAGTAAAATTTTCTCACCCCCTTGCTCACTTGGACCCAAACTTTCTTTTGAAGACGCAGCAACACGAAGCTCGCCGCACAACCTGGCACAGCGGCCAGGTAGTCACCTCAGCCGGTTTACCAAACACTCCAGTCCGGAAACGTCAATCAGAGGTCTCCTACATTCCTGACACTTCTTGTCCCAAAGCGGATTGTTTCCGTCAGCCTCTTAATCCGTCTGATTCAAATTATCAGGGCACGCCCACTCATCCTCTGGCGAGTCATCGGCCACACAACTTCCACCCCTCAAGACAGTTCCTGGGTGAGTCATACCTTTAATTTTATTTTCAATGCCTTATGTTTGACACAATATATTGACCTTTTATATTTGTTCTTCTCAGTGCCAAGCCAAGACCCAGGAAGAAGGCTTGGTTAAACAAACCGTCAGACGAAAATGTGGTTATTGAACCGGAGAAAACCCCAGATCCAGTAGAGACCAATGCTGACACTCTGCTTGATGATCCGCCACCAAAGATTATTACTTTGTTGTTGAACGAGTAGAAGTTGACACCACAGGTCACACTGACAAACCGACTAGTCCGGTTCGCACAGATGATAAACCGGCCAGTCCAGCTAAAGCTGCTGATAAACCGTCCACTCCAGTGAAGGCTGCTGATAAACCGTCCACTCCTGTGAAAGCTGCTGATGATAAAGAAGATGATATTATGATTACTGGTGTCAGCCACACCACTCCTGGCAACCCGGTCGCTTTATCCAAGCATAGCGCCAAGGATGAGCTTTCTGCTATGAGCAAAGGCAAATGGAACACCAATTTGTCCAGCTACGCCCATCTCAACGCCAAAGACATTCACTCTGGCTTCTTGAACCATCTATACACCAGCCGCGACTATGAAGCCGGTTTAGTAAATCTGATGAAGGAGCGATATGAGGTAACCACACAACTGTTTCCTTTATGTCCAATTTCAAATGGCAACTCCAGTAGACCCCAAGGGCCGGTTTATGATGTTAATCTAAACCGGGACTTTGTATTATCTTAACCTTGTATGCTTAGCCTCCAGGGACCGGGTTGTCTCTTTAAGATGAACCGGTACTTTAGACTTGTAATATTGTATCTTTCGCTGGTGTAGTCCCCAAGGGCCGGTTTAACTTTATGAAGATGAACCGGGACTTTAGAAGAATACCGATAACGTTACTTTGAGCAAACATACATTAGCCCCCAAGTTCCAAGAGTAATACTTGTATTGCGCTTGGGACTTGTAGAAATTTCTGAGAACAAGCAAATATGCATTAGCCCCCAAGTATCAGGTGCATAACTTGTTATGTGCTTGGTAATTCAAATATGTATCGTCAACTCATGATATATCTGTCTCTTGTAGGCTGAGCTAAGCAAAAAATAAACTCAAACAGCTGATCTGCAAGAAAACATCAAGTCCCAGCAAGCAGAAACCTCCAAAGCCAAAGATGAGCTGACCAGTGCCTTAGTCGCTATGGAAAAACTGAAGGAGAGTTTCAACAAGGAGCGGGCGGATTGGGAGGTAGAAAAATCTGCATTACAAAAAAGAGCCGAGGACGCAGAAGCAACTCTTAAACTGGTGGTAGACGAGCTGACTGGTGTAAAGCGGCAAATACATGCCATGACTGTTGCCGTGTTTGGTAACTATCCTGGCTTTAAGTTTTCAACATATCACCCATACATCGCCGGTTTACTAATACTTGTAATGATGCAGGAACTCGCATTAGCCATCTGGGCTCTGACGTACAGAAGAAACTGAAGGCTGCCTATACTCTTATAGAGCAGTTATATACCGGCGCGCAACGGATTATCTGTACTGCTTCTCACAACAAACCGCCCCCAACTTTAATCAAAGATACCTTAGAAAGGTTGTCAATGCTGCCTGCTCGGGTAGAAGAGCAAAAGAGATCTGCTGCAAGGGCTGGTGCTCTGACCGCCTTAACCCGGGCAAAAGCATGGGTGCCTGATCTTGATCCGATGGATATGGGTAAAGGCTATCCGAGCTTAAAAGAAGACGGATCAGAATTTGGCAATGATGACCTTTGAGCTATAAACCGGGAAGTACGTCCACTGGCGTGTCAACTGGTTGAAGAAGCTGATCTTCATATTACCAGGCGAGTTATGACGTCAACAACAAATGGGTCGCTGCACCAACTCCTGAGGCTCAAAATCTTATCCCGCCAATCCGTAAGCACACCTATGCCCCTGACATTGAACCGTCCACCCTTATAAACGATGAAGCTGTATTCCAAGCCCTAACTGGGATCGACTGGGCAACCATTGACTTCCAGCCACTGGGTAGAGAGGAGGATGATTAACCGGTGCAAGATGATCCATAGCCGTCAAGTCAACCTGGCGACGAATCATGATCCGGAGGCCGGTTTAGCCTTCCGCGTGCTACAATAGTTGCCAAAAAACAGCTATTCTTTTGGGCACTAAAACGCCTTGTAATAGGCTAGTTAAAACACTTGGTCTGCTATGCCATCATGCATATTTATCTGTGCCTGACATTTGTTAATCCGCCATGCTTAAGACATATGATGTTCATAATCCATAGCAATGTATTCAAGCTATCCCTGCAGACAAGAAGTTGAAAGTGCCCTGGCGGTTTACCGCCGGACAGGTCATGATGCCCAGATATATAGCCAGGGTTTGTAACCAAGGCTGTAAAAAGATAATCAAATATGAAAATAATTAATACCTGTGACCTTCAGTCATAATGTTGGCTGACCAACTATGTAGTGAGGGTGATAACCCTAATCTTGAGTAACAATAACTCCTGTCATATTCTACCGGTTTATGATAAAACCGTTCTGGGTTGTGATAAACACCGGTTTATCCATATTCAATTCTGGCGACTCATGGTCGAAACCAGACCGGGTTAATAATCTCTGGATTATAACTGATCATGTACTGACAACTTGTAGTTGAAAGTCAAGCCGGGTTAATGAACGCCGGTCTATCAAAAACTTTATAAATCTCATAAAAAGAAGGAAAAACTTTTCAAATAAAAGCATATGAAAACTTGTAGTCGAGGCTTTTCACGGGCTGCCAGGCCCCAAATTCGAGGCTTTTCATGGGCTGCCAGGCCACTAAGTTAAACCATTTTACAAAGCCTTTTAAGATGGACCTCAATCTTTAACCAATCATCATTTTAACTTTGACAAGTTCAGGGTCTTATGAGATTGACTTGTCAAAGTTCGGCGGGTCATACCAGGTTTACCTGGACTGAGTGCCTTACTTAAAAAAGGCAGGCTAACCCGGGGTTTTAGGTGTATACACCAGGCTTCCAAGCCATGGCTTGATAAACTATTACAAGTGTAGATTCTTTGTTCATTGCGATAGCAAAGAATCCCCAAGCAATATTTTGAGCTGTGCTCAGTGGGTGCCTATGTTTGAGTTGTTCTTTTGCAACACTCTCTTTGGCCCCTAAGTAGTTTTCTGGTGTAGCTATGGTTCGGACACGACCAAGCCCCCAAGTAATTTTTCTGGTGGCCTTGCGCAAATCAAGAGGTGTAGCTATGGTTCGAGTACGACCAAGCCCCCAAGTGATTTTTATATAAGGCTTTATAAGCTGAATCAAGGGGTAAACCGGACGCCGCTTTATGAACAGAAGCCCCCATGCAACCACACATGATATAAGAAAAACAACAGATACCCCGCTTTAGCTGAGGCTCTGGTTTATTATATTGATCATAATATATACATTGTCATAACTATGTACATAAGCAGAGCCTATGGCTCAGGTATAGTAAGGCCGAAGATGAGCGATATTCCACGGCCGGTGGGTCTCCTCCTCCGATTTACGTGAGTCTTTGTGCTCTCGAACATCAATAAGGTAGTATGACCCGTTATGCATATTCTTGCTGAGCACAAAGGGTCCTTCCCAAGGCGGGGATAACTTGTGCATATCAGTCCGATCCTGAATGAGTCGGAGCACCAGATCGCCTTCTTGAAAAGTTCTGGTTCTAACCCTGCGGCTGTGATAACAACGCAGATCTTGCTGATAAATCGCTGAACGGGCTGCTGCAATGTCACGCTCCTCATCCAACAGGTCAAGTGCTTCCTGTCGTGCCTTCTCATTGTCAGCTTCGACATACACCTCCACACGAGGCGAGTCATGACGGATGTCACTAGGGAGAACCGCCACCGCTCCATAAACCATGAAAAAGGCGTGTAACCTGTGGATTTGTTGGGTGTGGTATTGATGCTCCACAATACAGAAGGTAACTCTTCCACCCAACAACCCGGCGTCCGCTGCAAAGGAATCATAAGCCGGGGTTTGATGCCTCTCAAGATTTCTTGATTGGCTCGCTCCGCTTGACCATTAGACTGGGGGTGAGCCACTGATGATATGTCAAGCCGGATGTGCTCACGTTGACAGAACTCCTTCATAGCACCTTTGGATAGATTGGTACCATTATCTGTTATAATGTTGTGTGGAAAGCCAAACCGGAAAATCACCTTCTTGAGGAATTGAACCGCCGTAGCTGCATCACACTTACTGACTGGCTCTGCCTCCACCCACTTAGTGAACTTATCAACCGCCACCGAAAGGTGGGTCTTCTTATCTTTGGATCTCTTAAAG
This sequence comes from Triticum aestivum, assembly GCF_018294505.1. Taxonomy (NCBI): domain Eukaryota; kingdom Viridiplantae; phylum Streptophyta; class Magnoliopsida; order Poales; family Poaceae; genus Triticum; species Triticum aestivum. The sequence goes on from NC_057796.1 coordinate 360,366,470, forward strand.
GGCCCAACCATATCCAGCCCCCAAGTCGCAAACGGCCAAGTGATTGGAATCATCCTCAATTCCTGGGCCGGAACATGAGCTCGGCGTGAAAATTTCTGACAGCCGTCGCACTTTTGCACCAAGTCTTCCGCATCAGCATGAGCTGTCAGCCAATAGAAGCCATGACGAAAAGCTTTAGCTACCAGTGACTTTGAACCGGCGTGATGTACACAATCCCCTTCGTGGATCTTGCGCAAAATTTCGCGGCCTTCTTCAGGAGACACGCAACGCTGAAATGCCCCTGTTACACTGCAATGATGTAAGTCGCCATTGACAATAGTCATGGACTTTGATCGCTGGATTATCTGCCTGGCCAAGGTTTCATCCTCTGGTAACTCTCCCTAGTTCATATACGCCAAATATGGGATCGTCCAATCCGGGATAACATGAAGAGCTGCCACCAACTGAGCCTCCGGATCGGGAACAGCCAAATCCTCTTCTGTAGGGAGCTTGACGGACGGATTATGCAGCACATCCAAGAAGACATTGGGTGGAACCGGTTTACTTTGGGAACCCAAACGGCTTAAAGCGTCCGCCGCTTCATTATTCCGCCGGTCCACATGATCGACCTGATAACCTTTCAAATGACCTGCAACAATATCCACCTCTCGACGATATGCTTCCATGAGTGGATCCTTGGAATCCCAAGTACCAGAAACATGTTGAGCCACCAGGTCCGAGTCACCGAAGTATTTAACTCGGCTTAGATTCATCTCCTTAGCCATCCGAAGACCGTGGAGTAGAGCCTCATATTCAGCTGCATTGTTAGTGCAAGGGAACATTAAACGGAGAACATAACAAAACTTATCACCTCGTGGGGAAGTTAATACGACTCCAGCCCCGAGCCTTCCAATTGCCTAGACCCATCAAAATGAATAGTCCAATAAGTATGATCCGGCTTCTCTTCTGGCGCTTGTAACTCCGTCCAGTCATTGATGAAGTCCACAAGTGTCTGAGATTTGACCGCCGTCCGGGGCACATACTTTAACCTGTGAGGCCCAAGCTCAATAGCGCACTTGGCAACCCGACCAGTGATACGTCTCCGTCGTATCTATAATTTTTGATTGTTCCATGCCAATATTCTACAACTTTCATATACTTTTTGCCAACCTTTTATACTATTTTTGGGACTAACATATTGATCCAGTGCCCAGTGCCAGTTCCTGTTTGTTGCATGTTTTTGGTTTCGCAGAATATCCATATCAAACGGAATCCAAACGGGATAAAAATGGACGAAGAATATTTGGAGAATTCCGGAAGAAAAATCCACGCGAGACGGTGCCCGAGGTGGCCACGAGGCAGGGGGCGCGCCACTAACCCTCGTGGGCCACCCGTAAGGCGGTTGATGCCCTTCTTCAGCCGCAAGAAAGCTAATTTTTGGTAAAAAAAATCACGCGGAAGGTTTCAGTCCAATCGGAGTTACGGATCTCCATATATATACGAAACGGTGAAAGGGCAGCAGACGAGAACGCAGAAATAGAGAGAGATAGAGAGACAGACCTAATCTCGGAGGGGCTCTCGCCCCTCCCACGCCATGGAGGCAAAGGACCAGAGGGGAAACCCTTCTCCCATCTTGGGAGGAGGTCAAGGAAGAAGAAGACGAAGGGGCCCCCTCTCCCCCTTCTCTTTCGGTGGCGCCGGAACGCCGCCGTGGCCATCATCATCACCGCAATCTTCATCAACAACTTCACCACCATCATCACCAACTCCTCCCCCCTCTATGCAGCGGTGTAACCTCTCTCTTACCCGCTGTAATCTCTACTTAAACATGGTGCTCAACGCTATATATTATTTCCCAATGATGTATGGCTATCCTATGATGTTTGAGTAGATCCGTTTTGTCCTATGGGCTATCTGATGATCAAGATTGGTTTGAGTTGCATGTTTTATTATTGGTGTTGTCCTATGGTTCTCTCCGTGTCACGCAAGCGTGAGGGATTCCCGCTGTAGGGTTTGCAATATGTTCATGATTTGCTTATGGTGGGTGGCGTGAGATACAGAAGGACAGACCCGAGTAAGTAGGTTGTTTGCGTATGGGATAAAGGGGACTTGATGCTTTAATGCTATGGTTGGGTTTTACCTTAATGATCTTTAGTAGTTGCGGATGCTTGCTAGAGTTCCAATCATAAGAGCATATGATCCAAGTAGAGAAAGTATGTTAGCTTATGCCTTTCCCTCAAATAAAATTGCAATAATGATTACCGGTCTAGTTATCGATTGCCTAGGGACAAATAACTTTCTCGTAACAAAAAAGCTCTTTACTAAAATTAATTTAGTTGTGTCTTCTTCTAAACAGCCCCTAGCTTTTATTTACGCGCTCTTTATTTTCTTGCAAACCTATCCAAAAACACCTACAAAGTACTTCTAGTTTCATACTTGTTTCCGGTAAAGTGAACGTCAAGCGTGCGTAGAGTTGTATCGGTGGTCGATAGAACTTGAGGGAATATTTGTTCTACCTTTAGCTCCTCCTTGGGTTTGACACTCTTACTTATCGAAAGAGGCTACAATTGATCCCCTATACTTGTGGCTGATCAAGACCTTTTTCTGGCAGCGTTGCCGGGGAGCAATAGCGTGGGGTGAATATTCTCGTGTGTGCTTGTTTGCTTTATCACTAAGTAATTTTTATTTGCTGTTCTTAGTTGTTCTCTATCTTTAGTTATGGATATGGAACACGAAATATCAAAAAAATTAGGTGTACTTGCTACTCATGGAGATGAGGAACCTCCTAAAACCCTCGATGCTCGTTATGTGACAGATATTATGTACTACTTTGATAATCCAGAGAAAACCCCATTCAATTTGGTAATGGGAGTAACATTGGATCAACGTGAATACTTTAGGGATTATCGCTTGACACAAAAAGGGAAACTATTATGGTATCAAATTTATATATTGAAGTGGTATGCTCGGCAAGTATGCTTGAGTTATGATTATACTTGTTGCTCTAGGATGAAGGCTCCACACCTTCCCTTTTCATGCAAATTTAATGATAATAAAACCTTAGCTTCTTATGCTAATGGTATATATGATTACTATGATGTGGAACAAATAGAAGAATTTGTTGCTTTTATGGGTGCTTATGAAATTGAATCTATGTTTAAAGAGTTTGAAGATTTTGATGATGTTGTTTATAGACCTGAAAATTTAGCTATCCTCAAATATTGCTATGAGAATTATGAATACAATTCCGATATTAATGCACTTATTGAAAAAGTGTCCGCTATCTAAGAAGAGACTAATATTTTGCAGGAATCTATGGAAGAAGAAGTTGATGAAACTGTGAGCTCATTGGATGAAAAAGATAAGGAGGAGAGCGAAGAACAAATGGAGGAAGAGCGGATTGATCACCCGTGCCCACCTTCTAATGAGAGTAACTCTTCAAATCATACATTGTTTAATTCTCCTTCGTGCTTACCGAAGGATGATTGCTATGATGACTGTTATGATCCCTTTGATTCTTTTGAAATATCCCTTTTTGATGATGCCTGCTATGCTTGTGGCCAAGATGCCAATATGAATTATGCTTTTGGAGATGGACTTGCTATAGTTCCTTATGTTAAACATGAAATTGTTGCTATTGCACCCACGCATGATAGTCCTATTATCTTTTTGAATTCTCCCAACTACACTATATTGGAGAAGTTTACCCTTATTAAGGATTATATTGATGGGTTGCCTTATACCGTTGCACATGATGATTTTAATAGATATAATATGCATGTTCTTGCTGCTACTACTTGCAATTATTATGAGAGAGGAACTATATCTCCACTTCTCTATGTTTCCAATATGATAAAATTGCAAGAAACTGCTTATACTATGCATTGGCCTTTACTAGGTGTGCATGAATTGTTCTTTTATGACATGCCGATGCATAGGAAGAGAGTTAGACTTCGTCATTACATGATATATGTTGCTTTGTGCTCACTACTAAATTACAAATCATTGCTAATTAAAATTGGCTTTGATATACCTTGGGATCCGGGTGGATTCACTACTTGAGCACTATATGCCTAGCTTAATGGCTTTAAAGAAAGCGCTGCCAGGGAGACAACCCGGAAGTTTTAGAGAGTCATTTATTTCTGTTGAGTGCTTTCAAATAGTTTAAAAACAACAAAAATAAAGAGGGGAACCCAAAAAAATTTCAAAAAGAAAAGCGAAAGTGAGAAAGACAAGCATTGTTGAAGTGGGAGCTAGCCTTGAACTTTGTTCATGCTCACGGAAACTTTGTGAATCTTGATTACAGAAAATTTTCAACAAAAATAATTATCCCCTTGTACAATTCCATTTTATTATAAAAACAATGTGCCAAGGTTTGCCTTTAGGATGTTTACAATGCTAGTTGGTTTGTACGGTGCAGGACAGAAACTTTGGCTGTAGTACGCGATTTTTCATTTTTTACTGGAACTTCAAAAGGTTTTGATTCTTTTTGCACTGTCTTTATATACAAATTTTTTATTTGTCCTAATTTTGGCAGAATTTTTCATGTATCATAAATATGGTGAATGTTCAGATTATTACAGACTGTTCTGTTTTAGACAGATTCTGTTTTTGATGCATAGTTTGCTTGTTTTGATGAAACTATCGATTTATATTAGTGGATTAAGCCATAAAAAAGTTATATTACAGTAGACATAATGCAAAAACAAAATATGAATTGGTTTGCAATAGTACTTAGAGTAGTGATTTGCTTTATTATACTAACGGATCTTACCGAGTTTTCTGTTGAAGTTTCGTGTGGATGAAGTGTTCGATGATTGAGAAGGTCTCGATGTGAGAAGAAGGAAGAGAGGCAAGAGATCAAGATTGGGGATTCCCAAGGCACCCCAAGTAAATATTCAAGGAGACTCAAGTGTCTAAGCTTGGGGATGCCCCGGAAGGCATCCCCTCTTTCTTCAACAAATATCGGTATGTTTTCGGATTTGTTTCATTCATGCGATATGTGCAAATCTTGGAGCGTATTTTGCATTTAGTTTTCACTTTTCTTTTATGCACCATGCTGGTATGAGATAGTCCTTGGTTGATTTATAGAATGCTCTTTGCACTTCACTTATATTCTTTGAGTATGGCTTATAGAATGCTTCATGTGCTTCACTTATATCATTTGAAGTCTGGATTGCCTCTTTCTCTTTACATAGACAACCGCCATGTGTAGAATGCTCTTTTGCTTCACTTATATTTGTTATAGAACGGGAATATCTTTTGTAGAAATAATTAAACTCTCTTGCTTCACTTATATCTATTTAGAGAGATGACAGGAACTGGTCATTCACATGGTTAGTCATAAAATCCTACATAAAACTTGTAGATCACTGAATATGATGTGTTTGATTCCTTGCAATAGTTTTGCGATATAAAGATGGTGATATTAGAGTCATGCTAGTGGGTAGTTGTGGATTAGTAGAAATACTTGTGTTGAGGTTTGTGATTCCCGTAGCATGCACGTATGGTGAACCGTTATGTAACGAAGTTGGAGCATGAGGTATTTATTGATTGTCTTCCTTATGAGTGGCGGTCGGGGACGAGCGATGGTCTTTTCCTACCAATCTATCCCCCTAGGGGCATGCATAGTAGTACTTTGCTTCGAGGGCTAATAAACTTTTGCAATAAGTATATGAGTTCTTTATGACTAATGTGAGTACATGGATTATACGCACTCTCACCCTTCCATCATTGCTAGCCTCTTCGGTACCGTGCATTGCCCTTTCTCACCTCGAGAGTTGGTGCAAACTTCGCCGGTGCATCCAAACCCCGTGATACGATACACTCTATCACACATAAGCCTCATTATATCTTCCTCAAAACAGCCACCATACCTACCTATCATGGCATTTCCATAGCCATTCCGAGATATATTGCCATGCAACTTCCATCATCATCATATACATGACTTGAGCATTTATTGTCATATGGCTTGTCCGTTTTTTGATGTCATTGCTACGCTAGATCATTGCACATCCCGGTACACCACCGGAGGCATTCATATAGAGTCATATCTTTGTTCTAGATATCGAGTTGTAATATTGAGTTGTAAGTAGATAGAAGTGTGATGATCATCATTATTAGAGCATTGCCCCAGCGAGGAAAGGATGATGGAGAGACTATGATTCCCCCACAAGTCGGGATGAGACTCCGGATGAAAAAATAAAAGAAATAAAAAAAGAGAAAGGCCAAAAAAAGAGAAGGCCCAAAAAAAAGAAAGAAAGAAAACAAAAAAAACAAAAATGAGAGAAAAAGAGAGAAGGGGCAATGTTACTATCCTTTTACCACACTTGTGCTTCAGAGTAGCACCATGTTCTTCATATAGAGAGTCTCTTGAGTTATCACTTTCATATACTAGTGGGAATTTTCATTATAGAACTTGGCTTGTATATTCCGATGATGGGCTTCCTCAGATGCCCGAGGTCTTCATGAGCAAGCAAGTTGGATGCACACCCACTTAGTTTCAGTCTGAGCTTTCATACACTTATAGCTCTAGTGCATCCGTTGCATGGCAATCCCTACTCCTCACATTGACATCAATTGATGGGCATCTCCATAGCCCGTTGATTAGCCGCGTCGATGTGAGACTTTCTCCCTTTTTTTTCTTCTCCACATAACCCCCATCATCATATTCTATTCCACCCATAGTGCTATATCCATGGCTTGCGCTCATGTATTGCGTGAGGGTTGAAAATGTTGAAGCGCGTTAAAAAGTATGAACCAATTGCTCGGCTTGTCATCGGGGTTGTGCATGATGTGAATATTTTGTGTGGTGAAGATGGAGCATAGCCAGAGTATATGATTTTGTAGGGATAACTTTCTTTGGCCTTGTTATTTTGAAAAGACATGATTGCTTTATTAGTAGGCTTGAAGTATTATTGTTTTTATGTCAAATGATAGACTATTGCCTTGAATCACTCGTGTCTTAATATTCATGCCATGATTAGATATATGATCAAGATTATGCTAGGTAGCATTCCACATCAAAAATTATCTTTTTTATCATTTACCTACTCGAGGACGAGCAGGAATTAAGCTTGGGGATGCTGATACTTCCCCGTCGTATCTATAATTTTTTATTGGTCCATGCCAATATTCTACAACTTTCATATACTTTTTGGCAACTTTTTATACTATTTTTGGGACTAACATATTGATCCAGTGCCAGTTCCTGTTTGTTGCATGTTTTTGGTTTCGCAGAATATCCATATCAAACGGAATCCAAACGGGATAAAAACGGACGGACATATTTTTGGAATATTTGGAGAATTCCGGAAGAAAAATCCACGCGAGATGGTGCCCGAGGTGGCCACGAGGCAGGGGAAGCGCCTGCCCTCCCAGGGCGCGCCCCTGACCCTCGTGGTCCACCCGTAAGGCGGTTGATGCCCTTCTACGGCCGCAAGAAAGCTATTTTTTGGTAAAAAAATCAAGGTTTCTGTCCAATCGGAGTTACGGATCTCCATATATATACGAAACGGTGAAAGGGCAGCAGACGAGAACGCAGAAACAGAGAGAGATAGAGAGACAGGTTCAATCTCGGAGGGGCTCTCGCCCCTCCCATGCCATGGAGGCCAAGGACCAGAGGGGAAACCCTTCTCCCATCTAGGGAGGAGGTCAAGGAAGAAGAAGACAAAGGGGCCCCCTCTCCCCCTTCTCTTCCGGTGGCGCCGGAACGCCGCCGTGGCCATCATCATCACCGCAATCTTCATCAACAACTTCACCGCCATCATCACCAACTCTTCCCCCCTCTATGCAGCGGTGTAACCTCTCTCTTACCCACTGTAATCTCTACTTAAACATGGTGCTCAATGCTATATATTATTTCCCAATGATGTATGGCTATCCTATGATGTTTGAGTAGATCCGTTTTGTCCTATGGGCTATTTGATGATCAAGATTGGTTTGAGTTACATGTTTTATTATTGGTGCTGTCCTATGGTGCTCTCCGTGTCGCGCAAGCGTGAGGGATTCCCGCTGTAGGGTTTGCAATATGTTCATGATTTTCTTATGGTGGGTGGTGTGAGTGACAGAAGCACAAACCCAAGTAAGTAGGTTGTTTGCGTATGGGATAAAGGGGACTTGATGCTTTAATGCTATGGTTGGGTTTTACCTTAATGATCTTTAGTAGTTGCGGATGCTTGCTAGAGTTCCAATCATAAGAGCATATGATCCAAGTAGAGAAAGTATGTTAGCTTATGCCTCTCCCTCAAATAAAATTGCAATAATGATTACCGGTCTAGTTATCGATTGCCTAGGGACAAATAACTTTCTTGTAACAAAAAGCTCTTTACTAAAATTAATTTAGTTGTGTCTTCTTCTAAACAGCCCCTAGCTTTTATTTACGCGCTCTTTATTTTCTTGCAAACCTATCCGAAAACACCTACATAGTACTTCTAGTTTCATACTTGTTTCCGGTAAAGTGAACGTCAAGCGTGCGTAGAGTTGTATCGGTGGTCGATAGAACTTGAGGGAATATTTGTTCTACCTTTAGCTCCTCGTTGGGTTCAACACTCTTACTTATCGAAAGAGGCTACAATTGATCCCCTATACTTGTGGGTTATCAACCAGTTGCTTCCCTGTTCTGAATTATATCTCCCAAAGGAGTAGAACTGACCAGAGTGATGAGATGATCCTGGAAATATTGCTTAAGCTTCCGGCTCGCCATAAAAACTCCATACACCAGCTTCTGCCAATGTGGGTACCTCTGCTTGGACTCAATAAGTACCTCACTGATATAATAAACCGGCCGTTGAACCGGATACTCCTTTCCGGCCTCCTTGCGCTCCACCACAATAGCCACGCTAACAGCCCGGGCGTTAGAGCCACTTATAACAACAATGGCTCTTTATCAACAGGAGCAGCAAGGACCGGTGGTTTAGCCAGCTGCCGCTTTAAGTCCTCAAATGCTTCATTGGCGGCATCACTCCAGACGAAGTCATCCGTCTTCTTTAGCATCTGATATAAAGGGATGGCCTTCTCACCAAGGTGACTGATAAACCGGCTCAAGGTGGCAATCCGACACGCCAGGCGTTGAACATCGTTGATACACTTCGATTTAGCCAAAGAAGTTATAGCCTTGATTTTTTTCGGATTAGCTTCAATGCCCCTGTTAGACACCAAAAAACCCAAGAGTTTGCCTGCTGGTACACCAAAGACACACTTGGCCGGATTAAGCATCATTTTATAAACCCGGAGGTTATCAAAGGTCTCCTTCAAGTCATCGATCAATGTCTCCTCCTTTCTGGATTTTACCACATAAGCATGAACATTGCAACCGATCTGATCATGTAGACAATTCTGCACACAGTGCTGGTAAGTCGCCTAGGCACTCTTGAGCCCGAAAGGCATAGATACATAACAGAAGGCTCCAAAGGGAGTTATGAAAGTTGTCTTCTCCTGGTCCTTAACTGCCATTTTGATCTGATGGTAACCAGAATAAGCACCCAGAAAACTTAAACGCTCACAACCCGCCGTGGCATCAATGATTTGATCAATACGAGGGAGGGCAAAAGGATCTGCTGGACAAGCCTTGTTTAAATCTGTGTAGTCCACACACATACGCCAAGTGCCGTTCTTCTTAAGTACTAGCACCGGATTAGCCAACCACTCAGGATGAAACACTTCAATGATAAACCCAGCCGCCAAGAGCCTGGCTACCTCCTCGCCAATGGCCTTGTGTCTTTCTTCATTGAACCGGCGAAGAAACTGCTTTACCGGTTTAAACTTGGGATCGACATTAAGAGTGTGCTCAGGAGTTCCCTCGGTACACCTGGCATGTCAGAAGGCTTCCACGCAAAGATGTCCCGATTCTCACGGATGAACTCGATGAATGCGCTTTCCTATTTCGGATCCAAGTTAGCGCCGATGCTAAACTGCTTGGATGAATCGCCAGGAACAAAATCAACCAGCTTAGTCTCATCAGCCGATTTAAACTTCAAGGCCGGATCATGCTCTGTAGTTGGCTTTTTCAAAGAAGTCATATCCGCCGGATCAACATTGTCCTTATAGAACTTCAACTCCTCTGTTGCGCAAACCGACTCAGCATAAGCCGCATCACCTTCTTCACATTCCAAAGCAATCTTACGACTCCCATGAACCGTGATGGTCCCCTTATGACTCGGCATCTTGAGCTGTAGATAGACATAACAGGGCCTTGCCATGAACTTAGCATAAGCCGGCCGTCCAAACAGGGCATGATACGGGCTCTTGATTTTCACCACCTCAAAGGTCAATGTTTCTGATCTTGAATCATGCTCATCACCAAAAGCAACCTCCAGAGCTACCTTACCAACTGGATACGCCGATTTACCAGGTAGTACACCATGAAAGACCGTGTTGGACGGTTTAAGATTTTTATCTGTTAACCCCATGCGACGGAAGGTTTCATAATAAAGTATATTGATACTACTCCCTCCATCCATGAGTACCTTGGTGAACTTATATCCTCCAACCTGAGGTGCCACCACCAATGCCAGATGACCCGGATTATCAACCCGGGGTGGATGATCCTCTCTACTCCACAAGATCGGCTGCTCAGACCAGCGCAAGTAACGGGGCACCGCCGGTTCAACGGAATTCACTGCCCTTTTATGAAGTTTCTGATCGCGCTTGCATAGACTAGTGGTGAAGACATGATACTGCCCACTATTCAACTGCTTCGGGTTGCTCTGGTAGCCCGACTGCTGCTGTTGCTGCTGATTGCCCTGGTGATTATAACCACCTTGGTTGCCCTGATTGCCTTGATTACCATGTCCGCTCTGATTGCCGTGAAAACCTGAACCAGAACTGCCTCCACCGTAACCCGGCCCATGAGATCCAAGGCCTGAACCGCCGCCTGGTCCGTGATCATACCGAAAAAAAGTTGGAATTTTTGAACTCCTGCATGATATAACAATCCTTCCAGAGGTGCGTGGCCGGTTTGTCCTGCGACCCGTGCTTTGGGCAAGGCTGGTTTAACAGATAAGACAGGCGCTCCAGATTAGGACTTGGTCCTCCACCACGCTGAGGCAGTTTACCCTTGCGCCGCTGGCCTTTGTCCTGCGTGTTGGTATTAGCCACGCAATCTAAACTGTTATCCGCTTTACGCTTACCGCTGTTTCCATGACTCACCGGGTTATGCTGCCGCTCTTTGGTGCTGCCGCTCTTCTTTCCCTTCCCTGTCTTGTCATCTTCAGACTCGGGATCCTTGGTACTATCAGAGTCGGCATACTTCACCAGAGCTGCCATAAGTGTTCCCATGTCATTGCAGTGACGTTTGAGCCATCCCAACTTCAACTTCAGAGGTGCAAACCGGCAATTGCCTTCCAACGTTAAAACTGTTGTATCAGCTTTGATGCGGTCCGATGAATGCAAAATCTCCGAAACCCGGCGCACCCAATGGGTTGTTGAACCTCCTTCCTCCTAGACACAGGCAGCTAAGTCCATAATTGACATGGGCTGCTTGCATGTATCCTTGAAATTCTGGATAAACCGGGCCCTTAATTCGGCCCATGACCCAATGGAGTTAGCCGGCAAGTTCTTCAGCCAAGTGCAGGTTGTCCCCTCCAGCATCATGGTGAAGTATTTAGCACACACCGCATCGTCCACATCCAGCATCTCCATTGCCATCTCATAGCTTTCAACCCATGACTCGGGGGATAAATCGGCGGTGTAATTCGGCACTTTACATGGGCCCTTGAAATCCTTGGGCAGGCGCATGTTGCGCAGCGCTGGGACAAGACACGACACTCCCAAAGAGCTGGAAGTAACCCCTGGTTCCACCGACGTGGTTGGACAAACCGGAGTAAGTTGGCAGGCTTCATGCTGCGCCGCTAACTCGGCCTCTCGACGTGCCCTAGCACGATCCACCACATCCTGAGCATCACCAGCGCCACCCGCCGGGTTATGACCACGGGGCGGATTACGGTTTCGCGCACTTCTTGACACGGCCGGTTCATCGACATGCCTGCTGTAACTCCGGCCTGGGCGGGGAGTAGAATGGATCCTTTCGCGACTATATGAATAAGCCTGCTACTGAGTCAAAGCGGTCTGAAGGAGCTCCCTAGCCCGTCACGTCTCGACCGCTACTGGGGACTCGCCTTCAATCGGGAGAGCCGCCAGTCGTGAAGCGGCAGCGACAATGTTATCCATCGGGTTAGAGTAGTGACCCGGCGGTGTTGGGACGTGCTGTGACGGAACGTTGTTCTGACGAGGCGGATCTGATGGACGCGGCTGAACCGGCGCTCCCGTTCCAGGTGCCTCTGCCCGGTTTACCACTGCGGATTACTGGTCCCTGCTCCTGGGGTATTAAAGAGGTTCCTGGCCTCATAAACCGGTGGCAGGTGAGACCGGTATCTTCTCCTCATGACATCGTTTGACGCGCTCTGATCCAACATAAGCCGGTAAGCCTGTGCATCCAATGCGTCCCGTTCCGCAGCCATCCTGGTATCCTCAGCTGCCAGGTCGGCCTTGGCCTAAGTTATCTGATCTTTCACCTTCGCGATTTCTGCATTATGCTCATCTTGATTCGCCGGATTAACTTCCGCCATCAGTGTTGCCAAAGCGTCAAATAAATCAGATAAAACCTGAGCCGGCGGTCGCACGGGGCCTCCTGCCCCGGCCGCTGTCGCCGCTACTGATCCGGAAACCATCGCCGCTGCGGTCGAAGAGTGGAGCGCTGGCTGTGTACCGGCCATGAAGATCGCAACCCGGTTTGGCGGATCAAAGGGGTCCGGAATACTGTCGCCATCGGAACAGCCCCCAATCCGGCCATCTTGCAACTGGTACAATGACTCGGTCTCTCCGATCGATGACTCGTCGCCGGAATAAACGACGGTTTCACCACCAGATTCCGATCTATCCTCAGATTCCACTCCGTGGATGACTCCCACGAAGGCACGCTTCATGACAGGCTTAACCCGGGCAGATCTCGCACGCTGAGCCGTCTCGATGATGTCGGTGCATATGTCCGGCTCAGGGCCCGGTTCGCCAATCTTGCCAATGAAAATGTGGATGCCGCCGAAGGGGACCCGATACCCGTACTCAATTGAGCCGGCCTCGGGGCCCCAGCCTGCGTCGTTGATGTAGAGCTTGCCGCGATGACTCTTGGTCATCCGGCCCACAGCGTATCCCTTGATACCTTCGAAGCTACCCTCTAAGAACTCGAAACCATCGTGCGATAGCCCCACGGTGGGCGCCAACTGTCGTGGTTTTGTCACGGCAGATGTCCTAGAGAAAGGACTTAGTCGTGGAGCCATCGCAACGGGTTAGCTTAAAGGGGTTAAAGCGGACAAGGGACGCAGAGAGTTTATACTGGTTCGGCCCCTTGCGGTGAAGGTAAAAGCCTACGATCCAGTTGTTGTGGGATTGCTAGGGTTTCGATGACCAGGGAGCGAATACACTTTGCCTGGGTCTCGAGTTGTTGTTTTTTGTCCCTAAACATCCGCCGGGTCGTCCCCTTATATACATGGGTTGACGTCCGCCGGTTTACAGGATTCTGGGGCCGGCTCATAAACGTGTCCGGCCCGGTCTCTACTATTTCTGCCTTACAACACAAGCTTACATATCAATGTCGGTTTATGACTACAGGCCTTAATCCGCCTTTGGGCCCTGGGCCTTCATAAAGCGTCATCATCTTTGTCTTCATGGGCTTCAAATATAATAACTCATTATGGGGATAACCCGGCCTCTCCTGGCCGGTTTACGCCCAGTAGTAATATCCCCAACAGATGGTAACAGGAGACGGGGGACACGATGTTTACCCAGGTTCGGGCCCTCTCTATGGAGGTAATACCCTACTTCCTGCTTGATTGATCTTGATGAATATGAATATTACAAGAGTTGATCCACCACGAGATCGTAATGGCTAAACCCTAGAAGCCTAGCCTATGAATATTGTAATGAGTATATGTCTATCCGGACTAACCCCTCCGGTTTATATAGACACCTGGGGGATCTAGGGTTTACATGGAGTTGGTTACATAAGAGGGAATCTTCATAATTGATCGCCAAGCTTGCCTTCCACGCCAAGTAGAGCCCAATCCAGACACGGGTGCAGTCTTCGGCCTTCATGTCTTCACAGCCCATCAGTCCGGCCCATGTATAACAGGCCGGACGCCCGAGGACCCCTTAGTCCAGGACTCCCTCAGAAGTCCTTAAAATCCTAGCACTCAACATTGGCATGGCATATGTGGTAGACCAAGCACACGTTATGTACGCAAACCTGGATCACAGCGGGCTTCTTCTTCTCTGCCTCCTTTAGAATCTTCTCGCTTTCCAGGACTGTGGTGTACTCAACATCTAGCCCAGCGACCCACTCATCCTTTGAACTGTTGAACATGCGTAGGAAGCGAGCAAGGCATGCTTTCACCGTCACGGATCCACGGGTGTAGATGACGATGAACTCATCGCCGGTGATGGCTCTAACCTGGTACTCAGCGGCGACCATGGAGATTTTGGAGGCCATGGATTTTGGAGGAGGGTTAGGAGAAGTTGAACTGGTGTAATCTGAAAGGACGGGACGACTGGGAGCGAACTATTGTAAGGTAGAAGACGGGGACAAGTAGGGAGTGCGAACGGCGTGGGGTTGTGGGCTTGCCTGGTGGATAAACGGCTGCAAGCCCCCAAAGAGTTCTCGAGTACTATGCAGGACCCACTAGATGCCATGTCTACTAGACCCATATCGTAGGCCTGGCGGTATAGCTTCTGCCTGTTCGCACGCCATGCCGGCGCGTGGATGTAACTTCACTTAATTCCCTCAACCGTCATGCCTCCCATGACCTTCGCCTCCCTCGCGCGGTCCCGCCCTTTGACACTTCGACCGGCTATAAATGAGCAATTTTTTCGCCTACGCCGCATGCATGATACTCCCTCTGGTCCTTTTTACTTTCGTCAACCGTCTGCAAAGTTTTTGACCAAATTTATACTAAAAATATCAATATCTACAATACTGATTATAATGAGTATAAAAGCTACGCTTTATAATGAGTATAAAATATTGATTTGACATTGTGAATGTTGATGTACATTTTTCTATAAGTTTGGTCAAAGTAGAGGTGCATTGACTTTAGACAAAACTTAAATGCACAATGCAGACTAGTTCCTCCGTCCAGGTGCGTGCCATGTCCTATCTAGTCATCACAACAAGGTTAGCTATTAGAGTACTACTACCTCCCTTCTAGTTTAAAGGGCTCAATTCAAAAAATTCACCTACTCTTACCAAGATAGAGGCGGTGGAATAGTTTTTGTAGTGGTTTCTAGAGTCTGGAATCCATCTTAAGGAACCTTCGCCGCCGCGGGCAAGAATGCACGAAGATGAACAAGAAAGGAAATGAGGCTGGAATGAGTAGTTCCGTATTTTATACAGTGGCAGAGGTGGGTAAATATCTGCTATACCTTCGGTGGCAAGGCCATGTCTCTATGCACACACATCTCAGCCATTGGTTCCAAGTAGATCGAACGGCTCACGTTGTCCAGAGGCAGACATACCATCACCACCAACTGAGATTTTTACAGGAGTGGTCATGCATGCATGTGGTGTAATTAATGCATCCGTTTACACAAATATTTGAGAAAAACGAGAGTACTAATTAAGTACTTTTGCAAACTACGGAATTAATTCCAACATTCATCATCTACCTTGGTTGAAGAGATATTCAAACTAAGCCCTATAATCTGGAAAGGAGGGAGTACCACATTACCACCACTATGGCCTGCCTTAATCATCGCATGCAATAATTTAGTGCACCTTGAAATCCGAATGCCTGCTTGACTCTCCTTCTCCCTCCAGCAGTCCCACCACTCCACCCTGTGTGGGAAAAATCTGCATGCATGACTCTCCTCCCCGCGCTCGTCCAACCTGTTGTGACCAGCAATATTTCCACCCCTTCCCTCACCCATAATTTACTCCAACAAATATGCCCACGTAGCTGCTTCAGTTACTTAACTGTAGGTGCATTGGGTCACCAACATCTGGGCCCAACAGGCATCTGGCCCACATGTGAGTGATGCAACTGGACCTGTAGTTAAGTTAGTGAAGCTCAGTCCATATATTATGTAGGTCTGCCATTGCTCGCTATAAATACTGCGCCTCCCACGGCATTCGAAAGAACGCTCACTTCCATCGCTATATCCTCCCCCTCCCTCTCACGTCGACCACCATGGCATCCCCCTCCCAAGCCCTAGGCGCCCCTCGCTGCACCGCGTGGACGGTCATGCATCGCCGTTCCATTCCTCGCCGCCCCTAGTCGAGGAGGACACGTCACTGTTCCGTTCCTCGCCGCCACTAGTCGAGGAGGACGTGTCGGCGTTCCGCTCCTCGCCGCGACGCGTCGAGGTGGACGCGTCGGCGTTCCCAATCTCGCCAGCACGCGCGTCGGAGGACGCGTCGGCTCCCCGCTACGAGGAGAACGCCGTGCCGCCCGCTGAGCCCCCCAGCCTTGAGGAGCTTTGGAAAGAAATGGATGTCGCCTTGTGGGAGGCTTTGCCTCCGGCAGAGCACGCCAAAATAGAGGCGGAGAAGAAGGCCAAGGAAGAGAAGCGCTCCGCAGGGCAAGCTGCCTGGCAGGCCTATGTCGCGTCCGAGAGAGTCAGGCAATTGGCTCTTTAGCAGAAGGCTCGTGCGAGGCCCGTGAGGGTGGCGGAGGACGCCCGTGCCAAAGACCTAAGTGCAGTCGGGCCCAAGCGCCTCATCTACGCTTGGCGGTATGTGGACCGGGTGCATGCTTCCAGCGAGGAGTACCTATTGGCGCCGGATCACCACACTGGTGAGATCGCGCTCGCCCGCCGGCAAGCCGCCAATCAGCACCTCGCGAGTTGTGCTACCTCTTGAGCATGCGTTGGTTTTCCTTGAAGAGGAAAGGGTGATCCAGCAAAGTAGCATAAGTATTTCCCTCAGCTTTTGAGAACCAAGGTATCAATCTAGTAGGAGGCTACATGCAAATCCCTAGTACATGCCCAAACAATTAAGAACCTTGCAACCAACGCGATAAAGGGGTTGTCAATCCCTTCACGGCCACTTGCGAAAGTGAGATCTGATAAAGATAATAAGATAAATATTTTTGGTATTTTTGTTGTATAGATTGAAAAGTAAAGATTTGCAAAATAAACGGTGACAGAAATAGCACGTTGACGGGTGATTAATATGATGGAAAATAGACCCGAGGGCCATAGGTTTCACTAGTGGCTTCTCTCAAGATAGCATATTCTATGGTGGGTGAACAAATTACTGTCGAGCAATTGATAAAAAAGCGAATAGTTATGAGAATATCTAGGCATGATCATGTATATAGGCATCACGTCCGTGACAAGTAGACAGAAATGATTCTGCATCTACTACTATTACTCCACACATCGACTGCTATCCAGCATGCATCTAGAGTATTAAGTTCATAAGAACAGAGTAACGCATTAGGCCAGATGACATGATGTAGAGGGATAAACTCAAGCAATATGATATAAACCCCATCTTTTTATCCTCGATGGCAACACTACAATACGTGCCTTGCTGCCCCTCCTGTCACTGGGAAATGACACCGCAAGACTGAACCAAAGCTGAGCACTTCTCCCATTGCAAGAAAGATCAATCTAGTAGGCCAAACTAAACCGATAATTCAAAGAGACTTGCAAAGATATCAAATCATACATATAAGAATTCAGAGAACAATCAAATATTGTTCATAGATAATCTTGATCATAAACCCACAATTCATCGGATCTCGACAAACACACCGCAAAAGGTATTACATCGAATAGATCTCCAAGATAATCAAGGAGAACTTTGCATTGAGATCCAAAGAGAGAGAAGAAGCCATCTAGCTAATAACTATGGACCCGAAGGTCTGTGGTAAACTACTCACACATCATCGGAGAGGCCATGGTGTTGATGTAGAGGCCCTCCATGATCGATTCCCCCTCCGGCGGAGCGCCGGAAAAGGCCCCAAGATGGGATCTCACGGGTACAGAAGGTTGCGGCAGTGCAAAAAGTGTTTCGTGGCTCTCCTGGATGTTTTCAGGGTATAAGAGTATATATAGGCGAAGGAAGTAGGTCGGTGGAGCTATGAGCGGCCCACAAGGGTGGGGGCGCGCCTTCCTGCCTCGTGGCCACCTCGTTGCTTCCTTGACGTCCACTCCAAGTCTCCTGGATTGCGTTTGTTCCAAAAATGATCCTCGCGAAGGTTTCATTCCGTTTGGATTCCGTTTGATATTCCTTTTCTGTGAAACACTGAAATAGGCAAAAAAACAGCAATTTGCACTGGGCCTTCGGTTAATAGGTTAGTCCCAAATATAATATAAAAGGTATATTAAAGCCCATTAAACATCCAAAACAGATAATATCATAGCATGGAACAATCAAAAGTTATAGATACGTTGGAGACATATCAAGCATCCCCAAGCTTAATTCCTACTCGTCCTCGAGTAGGTAAATGATAAAAACAGAATTTTTGATGTGGAATGCTACCTAACATAATTTTCAATGTAATTCTCTTTATTGTGGCATGAATGTTTAGATCCAAAAGATTCAAGATGAAAGTTTAATATTGACATAAAAATAGTAATACTTCAAGCATACTAACCAAGCAATTATGTCTTATCAAAATAACATAGCCAAAGAAAGCTTATCCCTACAAAATCATATAGTTTGGCCATGCTTCATTTTCGTCACACAAAATGCTCCCATCATGCACAACCCCGATGACAAGCCGAGCAATTGGTTCATACTTTTGAACGCGCTTCAGCCTTTTCAACCCTTACACAATACATGAGCGCAAGCCATCGATATAGCACTATGGGTGGAGTAGAGTATGATGATAGGGGTTATGTGAGAAGACAAAAAAGGAGAAAGTCTCACATTGATGCGGCTAATCAACGGGCTATGGAGATGCCCATCAATTGATGTCAATGGGAGGAGTAGGGATTGCCATGCAACGGATGCACTAGAGCTATAAGTGTATGAAAGCTCATCAAAAGAAACTAAGTGGGCGTGCATCCAACTCGCTTGCTCACGAAGGCCTAGGGCATTTTGAGGAAGCCCATCATTGGAATATACAAGCCAAGTTATATAATGAAAAATTCCCACTAGTATATGAAAGTGACAAAATAAGAAACTCTCTATCATGAAGATCATGGTGCCATTTTGAAGCACAAGCGTGGAAAAAGGATAGTAACATTGTCCCTTCTCTCTTTTTCTCTCATTTTTTTGTTTGGGCTTCTTTGGCCTCTTTTTTAGTCCGGAGTCTCATCCCGACTTGTGGGGCAATCATAGTCTCCATCATCCTTTCCTCACATGGGACAATGCTCTAATATTGAAAATCATCACACTTCTATTTACTTACAACTCAAGAATTACAACTCGATACTTAGAACATAATATGACTCTATGTGAATGCCTCCGGCGGTGTACCGGGATATGCAATGAATCAAGAGTGACATGTATGAAAGAATTATAAAGGTGACTTTGCCACAAATACGATGTCAACTACATGATCATGCAAAGCAATATGACAATGATGGAGCGTTTCATAATAAACGGAACGGTGGAAAGTTGCATGGCAATATATCTCGGAATGGCTATGGAAATGCCATAATAGGTAGGTATGGTGGCTGTTTTGAGGAAGATATAAGGAGGCTTATGTGTGATAGAGCATATCATATCACGGGGTTTGGATGCACCGGCGAAGTTTGCACCAACTCTCAAGGTGAGAAAGGGCAATGCATGGTACCGTAGAGGCTAGCAAATTGCGGAAAGGTAAGAGTGTGTATAATCTCTAGACTCACATTAGTCATAAAGAACTCATATACTTATTGCAAAAGTTTATTAGCCCTCGAAGCAAAGTACTACTACGCATGCCCCTAGGGAGATAGATTGGTAGGAAAAGACCATCGCTCGTCCCCGACCGCCACTCATAAGGAAAGCAATCAAAGAACACCCCATGCTTCAAATTTTTCACACAACGTTTACCATACGTGCATGCTACAGGACTTGTCAACCTTAACACAAGTATTTCTCAATTTCACAATTACCCAACTAGCATGACTCTAACATTACCACCTTTATATCTCAAAACCATTATCAAGTATCAAATTTATCATAATGTTTAATGCACTTTATAGGAAAGTTTTTATTATACTTATCTTGGATGCCTATCATATTAGGACTAATTTTATAGCCAAAGCAAACTACCATGCTGTTCTAAAAGACTCTCAAAATAATATAATTGAAGCATGAGAGATCAATAATTTCTACAAAATAAAACCACCACCGTGCTCTAAAAAGGTATAAGTGAAGCACTAGAGCAAAATTATCTAGCTCAAGAGATATAAGTGAAGCACATAGAGTATTCTAATAAATTCCGATTCATGTGTGTGTCTCCCAAAAGGTGTGTACAGCAAGGATGATTGTGGTAAACTAAAAATCAAAGACTCAAATAATACAAGATGCTCCAAGCAAAACACATATCATGTGGTGAATAAAAATATAGCATCAAGTAAAGTTACCGATAGACGAAGACGAAAGAGGGGATGCCTTCCGGGGCATCCCCAAGCTTAGGCTTTTGGTTGTCCTTGAATTTTACCTTGGGGTGCCTTGGGCATCCCCAAGATTATTCTCTTGCCACTCTTTGTTCCAAAATCCATCAAATCTTTACCCAAAAACTTGAAAACTTCACAACACAAAACCCAATAGAAAATCTCATGAGCTCCGCTAGCGAAATAAAACAAACCACCACTTTAAGGTACTGTAATGAACTCATTCTTTATTTATATTGGTGTTAAACCTACTGTATTCCAACTTCTCTATGGTTCATACCCCCCGATACTAGCCATAGATTCATCAAAATAAGCAAACAACACACGAAAAACAGAATCTGTGAAAAACAGAATAGTCTGTAGTAATATGTATCAAACGCAAACTTCTGTAACTCAGAAAAATCTGCAAAATTAGTAAGACCTAGATAATTTTATTATTGATCTACTGCAATTGGAATCAGTATTTTATCACTTTCTGGTGATTTTTAACAATTTTTTTCGTGAGCAGAAAGTTTCTGTTTTCTTCAGCAAGATCAAATAATTATCACCCAAGAAGATCCTATAGGTTTTACTTGGCACAAACACTAATTAAAACATAAAACCACATATAACCAGAGGCTAGATGAAATATTTATTACTAAAAAGTAACAAAAATCAAGGAACAAAAATAAAATTGGGTTGCCTCCCAACAAGCGCTGTCGTTTAACGCCCCTAGCTAGGCATAAAAACAAGAATAGATTTAGGTATTGTCATCTTTGGTATGCAATCCATAAGTAGCTCTCATAATAGATTCATAAGGTAATTTAATATTCTTCCTAGGAAAGTTTTCCATGCCCTTCCTTAATGGAAATTGGAATCTAATATTTCCTTCTTTCATATCAATAATTGCACCAATCGTTCTAAGGAAAGGTCTACCAAGAATAATAGGACATGTAGGATTGCAATCTATATCAAGAACAATAAAATTTATGGGCACATAATTCCTATTTGAAACAATAAGAACATCATTAATCCTTCCCATGGGTTTCTTAATTGTGGAATCCACAAGGTGCAAATTTAAAGAACAATCATCAAATTCACGGAAACCTAACACATCACACAAAGGTTTAGGAATCGTGGAAACACTAGCACCCAAATCACACAAAGCATAGCATTCATGATCTTTAATCTTAATTTTAATAGTAGGTTCCCACTCATCATAAAGTTTTCTAGGGATAGAAACTTCTAATTCAAGTTTTTCTTCATAGAATTGCATTAAAGCATCAACGATATGTTTGGTAAAACTTTATTTTGACTGTAGGCATGAGGAGAATTTAACACGGATTGCAACAAGGAAATACAATCTATCAAATAACAATTATCATAATTAAATTCCTTGAAATCCAAAATAGTGGGTTCATTGCTATGTAAAGTTTTGACCTCTTCAATCCCACTTTTACCAATTTTTGCATCAAGATCTAAAAACTTTGAATCATTGTGACGCCTTTTAACTAAAGTTGACTCATCTCCAGTCCCATCATTATCAAAATCCATACTAGAAAACAAAGATTTAATAGGAGACACATCAATCACTTTAGATCTTCATCATTATTACCCTCTAGCTCTTCCGGTTTGGCTACCATCTTATTAACTAAGGTGGCTTGCTTATCCGAAATTTGGCCTACTAAATTTTCAAGATGGGAAAACTGAGATTTCAAACCATAAAATTCCTTAGACATATCATCAAGATCTTTATTCATGTACTCCAGAAAACCTTTTTGTTCCTTAAGCTCATTTCTGAAGAAATTATTATGCTCAAATTGCAAAGTCCTAAAGCTTCTAACGTTGTTTTCAATTTCTTCCAACCTTCTAAGATGAGGATCAATGTTTTTAGGCAAGGCCATCACGGCAAATAGGCACACAAGAGGCAAGCAAAAAGAGACGAACGAAAAAGGGCAAATAAAACGGTGAGGGTGAAGTGGGGGAGAGGAAAATGAGAGGCAAATGGCAAATAATGTAAT
This sequence comes from Triticum aestivum, assembly GCF_018294505.1. Classification (NCBI taxonomy): domain Eukaryota; kingdom Viridiplantae; phylum Streptophyta; class Magnoliopsida; order Poales; family Poaceae; genus Triticum; species Triticum aestivum. Next base: position 360,388,993 of record NC_057796.1, read on the forward strand.
GCGAGGGATAAGAGTTTTTGATGGGTACTTGGTATGTCTTGACTTGTGCGTAGATCTCCCCGGCAACGGCGCTAGAAATCCGCACGTTGGCGGGAGATCAAATCTTGACTTGACTTGGCATAAACCTCCCTGGCAACGGGGCCAGAAATCCTTCTTGCTACCTCTTGAGCATGCGTTGGTTTTCCCTTGAAGAGGAAACGGTGATGCAGCAAAGTAGCGTAAGTATTTCCCTTAGCTTTTGAGAACCAAGGTATCAATCCGGTAGGAGGCTACACGCAAATCCCTAGTACCTGCACAAACAATTAAGAACATTGCAACCAACACGATAAAGGGGTTGTCAATCCCTTCACGGCCACTTGCAAAAGTGAGATCTGATAAAGATAATAAGATAAATATTTTTGGTATTTTTGTTGTATAGATTGAAAAGTAAAGATTTGCAAAATAAACGGCGAAAGAAATAGCACGTTGACGGGAGATTAATATGATGGAAAATAGACCCGGGGGCCATAGGTTTCACTAGTGGCTTCTCTCAAGATAGCATATTCTACGGTGGGTGAACAAATTACTGTCGATCAATGGATAGAAAAGAGCATAGTTATGAGAATATCTAGGCATGATAATGTATATAGGCATCACGTCCGTGACAAGTAGACCGAAACGATTCTGCATCTACTACTATTACTCCACACATCAACCGCTATCCAGCATGCATCTAGAGTATTAAGTTCATAAGAACAGAGTAACGCATTAGGCAAGATGACATGATGTAGAGGGATAAACTCAAGCAATATGATATAAACCCCTTCTTTTTATCCTTGATGGCAACAATACAATACGTGCCTTGCTGCCCCTGCTGTCACTGGGAAAGGACACCGCAAGATTGAACCCAAAGCTGAGCACTTCTCCCATTGCAAGAAAGATCAATCTAGTAGGCCAAACTAAACCGATAATTCGAAGAGACTTGCAAAGATATCAAATCATGCATATAAGAATTCAGAGAAGAATCAAATATTGTTCATTGATAATCTTGATCATAAACCCACAATTCATCGGATCTTGACAAACACACCGCAAAAGGTATCACATCGAATAGATCTCCAAGAGAATCGAGGAGATCTTTGTATTGAGATCCAAAGAGAGAGAAGAAGCCATCTAGCTAATAACTATGGACCCGAAGGTCTGTGGTAAACTACTCACACATCATCGGAGAGGCCATGGTGTTGATGTAGAGGCCCTCCGTGACCGATTCCCCCTCCGGTGGAGCGCTGGAAAAGGCCCCAAGATGGGATCTCACGGGTACAGAAGGTTGCGGCGGTGGAAAAAGTGTTTCGTGGCTCTCCTGGATGTTTTCAGGGTATAAGAATATATATAAGCGAAGGAAGTGGGTCAGTGGAGCTACGAGGGGCCCATGAGTGTGGGGGGCGCGCCTCCCTGCCTCGTGGCCGCCTCATTGCTTCCTTGACGTCCACTCCAAGTCTCCTGGATTACGTTTGTTCCAAAAACGATCCTCGCGAAGGTTTCATTCCGTTTGGATTCCGTTTGTATTCCTTTTCCGCGAAACTCTGAAATAGGCAAAAAAAACAGCAGTTTGCACTGGGCCTTCGGTTAATAGGTTAGTCCCAAAAATAATATAAAAAGGTATATTAAAGCCCATTAAACATCCAAAACAGATAATATAATAGCATGGAACAATCAAAAATTATAGATACGTTGGAGACGTATCAAGTTGCGAGGCTGAGGAAGAGTTGTTGTGTCGGCACACTAGGAAACGGCCGCGCACCAGGGCACTCGTGGTGCGCCGCAAGCGCTCCTGTGAGCATCGTGGCTTTTATTAGGAATATAATTTAGTTTCATAAGGCGATCTCATTAGTTTTGGGACGCAAATGATAAATCCCGAACGTTCGGGAATTATTAGCGTCCTTAATTAAGTATGTAAAAGGAAATGTTTGGAAACCTTGTGTATACGTATGCATTTTGTAAGTACGTGCATATAGCACAAACTTTACTATATACTATCGCACTACATGTCTCTCTCTATATATGCTTGGAGACTGTGCTACTCCCTCCATCCAGGTGAATAAGTCATCTTTGGTTGTGCACCGTGACCAAGAAGGAGGGAAGACTTATACACCTAGATGGAGGGAATACTACTATTACTTATGTACATGCAAATGCACGTTTTAACATTACGATGCGGTTTTTGTAAAAGCAGAAAAACAACACTAGTCAAGCTTGTGAAATGATTCAATGCAAAACATATGCAAAAATGCTTGTTTGATTGTTTACTTTTAGCTTCCTTCTCTGTGGTTATTTCTCTATTGTACTTTGTACGGAGTAGTATCTCATTGGTCAGGAAGGCATGCAAATTCCCAAACCGCATCCTACACCCTGTATCGAATTTTTTGCCTAACAAGTTGTGCCGTGCAATTGGAATTCCAACTTGAGTACTACTACTAGGAGTACCAGGGGCCAGTTCTTTTAGGCTTCTAGACTAGTAGTAATCCCATAACTACTACCTCCGTCCTGGTTTATTGGTCCCCATTGTAATCTGTGTCAAATTTTGACCATAAATTTAACTAATGAAATGTTTGTGCATGTCACATGCACTAACATTTTATCAGTTAAATCTTTGGTCAAATTTTAGCACAAATTACAATGGTGACGAATAAACCAGGACGGAGGTACTAGTAGTAGTTTAGAAGCCCAAATAAATGAGTGAGGCGTCTTAATGTTACTCTCCATTGTGACTAGTCTTATGGGAAAAGCTGGGGAAGAGACGGCTTATTTTTTAAGCCGCCAAAAGAACTGGCCCTAGGAGTAGTAGCTAGGGATACTAGGAGTAGTAGCTAGGGATCGAGTGTGCGAGATGAACCGGAGAAAGTAAATGCAGGGAGATGAAATGCAAAAAAGATGGAGGGATGTGATGGTTGCTTGTCCGTTTATTTTACCAGGCCACTTATTACTGGGAGTGGTTGGGTTTTGTGATATGACGGCTTTACTGCCGCGCCACGAGCGGGTGAGACTCGCGTGCAGTGCCGCCCTCTACACTAGTACTACATCGGTCATGGTTTATTAGTCCCCCATTGAATTTGACTGAAGATTTAACTGACAAAATGTTAGTGCATGTCAACAAAAACTATATCGTTGGATACGTATTTGAACATAGTTTTCAATGATAAAATTTTAGGTGACATGCATCAGCATTTATCGTACTATATATAATGTTAGTTCAATTTTTGGTCGTACTAATCTATAGTAAGGTGCCCGTGTGTTGCACGAAAGAGTGAAATGCATTGATCGGGGAGTTGTTTATTTTGACAAAGCATGTGGGGGTCATCTCATGTGTAACGGGTATCAATAGGTTTCTTCGGATATTATTTCATCTCTAGAGCTCACAAACATCCGGGTGAAATAGATAAAAAGTATCTTTTGCAAACAAAAGCGTTCAACTGTTCAACCTGCATCCAAAACTTGTGAAGAAATAACACTTATTGTGCTTTGCAAGAAATGATCTTTAAGAATTAGTTTTGAGTATCGATTGTTATACATGTTGGCTACAGATGACATGGCACTTTCTTATAGTCAGCAGTTGGCTATACTATTAAGTATTAACCATTCCCTCATACACCTACACGGAGGGATTAAATCAGGATGACTTGGAAGGGGGCAGAGGAGATGTAAGAAATGGTTCATCATAAGTCTTTCACCAGTACTGTAGTAAAAATTCATACATGGAAGATTCTAGACTAAACCATAAATGGATACACTTTTATTCATGTGCGATACTCCAATTGAGCAACATCATGCATGGAAGTCTCCACATGCTTAGACAGCGGATTACATTGAGTGAAGACTAATGATCAACATTTAACTTGGTAATGCATATGTCCAGGTGAACCTCCTTGGAGTCCCCGTGCACCACATTGGGGGGAAATCATACCATGCGTCTTCCATGTCCACATCGGCGGGAAGGTCCCAGCTCGGCATAGTCCTAGTCAGCTTGATGTAGCTAGTGTCGCCGCCCACGTACCTCTGAGGGGTAGTAACAGTGAGCACGCACCCATACATCGGCCTCGTGTCAGTGTCAGCATCAGCGGCGTCGCCCCTGATGCACACTACAGAGATGGGGCGGCGGCCTGCGCGGGCCTCGCCGGTGCCCACGATCAAGAGGAAGACGCTTCTGTCCTCCTCCGAGACTAGCAGGCGGCGGTGATCCTCCAGCGACTCCAGCACGGTGAACGGGTAGCACGTCTCGTACTTGATGTTCTCCGCCAAGGGCCATTACTGATCACCGCACGCCTGCGTGAGGTGATGCACAATGTCCGCCGGTGAGCCCCAAAACGGCATCGGCACTCATAGAAGTAGACGAAGGGCTCCTTGGAGGCATCGACTAGGCCGTCCATGAAACGGGAGTGGCTGTAGGGGACGTTGCGCCAGTTGAATATATGAGCAAGTTACGACGAGATTTAGTCCGAATAAGCACAAAATAAATCATGACAGCTATAACAGAGATTAAACTAATCATGTGGACTAGCATAGTAGATGAACAGATCGAATCTAGGACACAGACTAGAAACATGAATTCTACCACGATTTCGAACAGGAAGGACAGAAACACATATGGTGCAACGGGAGCAGCACCGTTGGCGTTGAGGTTGTCGCCCATGTCGTTGAGGAAGAGGTTGTCGAGGTTGGGGAAGAAGTCGTCGTCGGTGAAGTCGTCGCTGCCAGCAGTCGCGAGAGTGCGCTCCCCAAATGTCAACAGCGCCCGCCGAATGGAGCATAGGAGGGAGTGGCTGTAGGGGACATTGCGGCCGCCGAATGGAGCGCAGGAGTAGCACACGAAGCAGTAGATGGTGCTCCTCCCTATTCTCTATCTCTACTCTTATCTCTATCTCTACTACATTCTCAAAAAAATCTCTATCTCTACTACTCTTCTTTCTTTTTTATAATATACTAGTAGTTGTCAAATCGAATAGTACTGTGCCGCCCGCTGCACGCCCGGCTGAACACACCTCCTCGCCTCCATCAAACCCCTCTGTTAAACCCGCATGCAAACCGAGAAACCTACTCCAGCCCGCGTGAGGAAATTTGCCGGTTGCCGTTGGAGAATAATAGAGTCACGTCCAATCCATTTGAGTTAATTGCGTGTATGATTCTCCCTCTACAAAAAGTTAATTGCATCCTTAATCTTGTATTCAAAGTACTCTGTGGGTACCACTGTCAGTACAGTGTACATGACTTGTAGGCTGGCTACAGATTCGTACAGAAAGTTAGAAAGAAACAAATCCATCCTTAATCTTGTATTCTAAGTACTCTGTGGGTTCCACTCCCAGTACGGTAGCGAAAGAAGTATATATTAAAAAAATATAAAAGCTACAGTTTAGGATAGAATTCGAACTCAGACCATCGCGCTACAAGCATCCGGCCCTGACCAGTACACTAGGTGTTCGTTGCGGATGATGCAAGAGATAAACCTTTATAGCAATGAGCTCGTCTGTTGCAGTGGATCCAAAGTAGAATAATACATATTCACAAATTTGAAAGAAAACAGTTTAGTTCTGATATACATATCACCAAAAATATCTTATGTTTCATTCCAAATATATTCTTTGGGCTGTTTTGATGAGGTAAGGGAGGAATGTGGTTGGTTTCAAGATACTAGGGGGTTTGTGTAAACTAGAGCACAGAAGTGGGAATTGTTGCAAAAGGCCACAACTTACATCACAGCCGTTAGATGCAGATGTAATAGTCATAAATGGCGGATGGCAGACACACCATCATCACCAACTGAGTCTTTTATAGGAGTATAAGGAATATAGGAGTAGGAGTAGAGAAAAAACCGAGTTGGTGATGATGGTGTGCCTGCCATCTTATAGTATAGACCGTCCGATCTATATCTGACGGATAGAAAGCAAACTATGACAATTTTACAAAAGATACCCGCACCTCTCTCCACATTTACAGATAAGCCCTTGCCTCGTTCATCCTTAGCTCCCACAACCTCATTGCTGAGCAATTAAAAAAGGAAGTCTCTGGAACAATCTGACATGGTGACCGCTGCCGGCGCCATCCATCCCCATGCTTTTGCCCAGTCCGACCACAGTCACCACCACGCCCCACTCCTCCTCACCTTGTCTATCATATTTCTCAAGATATCATTTTTTTGCTGAAATGGTCGAGATACCATGTTTCTGATAAAATTCTTGAGATATCATTAGTTTTTACACATGGGATTACTCCTGCATGGGTCAATCACAACAGGTGTTTTGTAAAAAAATGCATCTTGATATTCCGTGCAATGCACGTGCATCTTGCTAGTTTTTTTGCATATAATTCCAAACCCCACATAGACACGGTCTTTGACCATTTTACAACTATGTTAGTATCATTGTTAGTGGTCAGCCGGTGCAAGTTATAGCCACGGGTGTTTTAACCTTTTTTTAGTAATGATATTTGGCTATTGTTCGCCATGAGCTCAATCATGGCGAAACCCCATAACCGTCAGATTTCCATCCGACGGTGGCCTGTTTTCAAGCCATAGTATTTGACAAAACCGCCACCCTTACACACATACTGTAACTGTGTCGCGGGCGTTTGCAACTGCCATGTCTGCCAGCGAACGTTTGCTGGGGATTGGAGTTAGCACCGATGGCGGTTCGTAGTCGTTCCATGCTCGGGCATTGAAGTTTGTAACTATTTTAGATTAGAATATAGTAATCCTCCGGTGCTAGTAGTAGAGCAGAGTCCTACTCCACTACTACTCTACTTAAGCAAGTTAGGGCATAGTAGTAGGGGAAAAACCACTCCCACATGTTTTCTAGCCAACCCGAATCTCGAGGGCGAGATTCATCTTAAGGGGGGTAGGTTTGTAACATCCCAAATTTTAAATTTGGAATGTTATACATAGATCATCATTGCATATCATATTTTATTGCATTTTGACAAACCCTCGATAAATCCTAAGCAACTCAAGGACCCTCGGAGAGAGTTGGGGATTTTCTCGAATTTTCTTTTGATTTTTCAGACGAGGATTTTGATTTTAATTATTTTCTCTCCGGAAAAATATTTCATTCTTAAAATATACGAGAGGAGAAAATATGACTTCTCCAAAACAATTGAAATACTGGAGGAAAAATGTTAAAATCATTAATTGGAATTTATTGGATTTTATTTGCAATTTTTATTGCATTTAAAAAAATGCATGTTTTCAAAATGTTTATTTTTTATTTTAAAAATGTTCACCCTATTCTAGATTTTCTAACTAGACGGGGAAAATTTATTTCATATTTTTCTGATTTTTATTTATTTTTCTACGCATTTTGCTTCGCGGAACTTAAAAAAAACGCCCGCGCCGACTGGGCCAAAGGCCCAGCCGACGGCCCGCGCCGCCCGTCGTCTCCTCGCGCAGCACGCCGCCCACCGCCGCCGGAGTCCGGCTCGGACACGCCGCCCGCCGCCGCCTTTGCCCCTCCTCCAAGCACCCCCCCTCCCCCTCTTAT
>NC_057796.1:360397177-360405112 GCF_018294505.1 Triticum aestivum
GAGCTAGCCGGAGCCCCGCCGGAGCTCTACCCCGACGAGGTAGATCTCGCCCCGTTGACCGGTTTTTTTTTAAAAAAACCTTCGTTTAAAAAAAAACCTAGATCGGTTTTTTTTCGGTTTTCTTATTTTACGAGCGTTCACCGAACCGTTCGTTTTAACGAACGCGTTCATCGGTTTTTCTCTGTTAACGAACGTCCGTTATTTAACCGTTCGTCCGTTTTTCTTTTTCGTCGGATTTTTCTCGTTATTTTCTCAGATTCGATTTCTGATCGAATCTTCGTTTCTGTTTAACTTCTCGCTCGTTTATCGGAATCAGGTGATTCAAGCGCCTAGAGTTTCGTCTCGAAATTCTCTTTTCGTTTAACCTACTCAAACAAGTTTTTGCTGCAGTAAAATTTGACCTAGATCCAGATTAACAAACGAAGTTTCTTTCTTCCGCGGTTTGACTTTCGTTGTTTCTTTCGAGTTGATTCTTTTTGCAAACCGGAGTTCTTAAGTTGAACTTTCTGGTTGGATCTTTCATTCGAGTTTTACCTGTGCATTAGTTGAGTACTGATTGTATGCTTGTTTGTTTGCGATAGAGTACCCGGAGTGTGCCGCTTGTTACTTCGAATCGCTAGGTTTTGCGGATCATCAGCAAGGCAAGTAACACTTTGATCATACCCCGTTCATACCCAGTTTTATTGCATTAGATCTATTCCTTCAAACACATTGCATGACTAGGATCTAATAAACTGTGGGTATTGGGAAGTAGTTGAGGTAGTACCTATTACCTGTTTTTCTATCAAACCCTTGGGAGTTACTTCTACGTTGCTTTTATTATTGCCATGCTATGCTCGTAGACGTGGATTGGGTTTGAGTGAAATTCATGACAGATGTGAGATTGTTAATTAATGGTTTACCTAAGGTGGCAACTTAAACTCACATCTGGGTGGATTGAGGTACCTGGGTATTCCAGGATTGCCTGTTTTTCTTTTGGACCGCCACCCAGGTTCAAAGGGATCATGAGATCATGCTAGAAACTTCCGTGTGCAGCCGCAAGCTATTATGGGCTCTAGCATAGTTGATTAAGTTGTGTGAACTCTTACAGTGGTAGACTAGCAGATGTAGGGGAAAGTAGGTGTAACGGTCTACCCATACGTAAGGTGCAAACACTTCTGAAAGACTGTGTCTTGGTCATCCGTTACTCAAACACCATGTAGTGCGAGTAATCCAACGGAGGAGATCGAGTCTTGTGGGGAAAAGTGCACAAACCTCTGCAGAGTGTACAAACTGATCATGATTAGCCGTGTCCCCGGTTATGGACAACTTGAGTATCTAGTACTTGGATTATCATGTGAATCTCAACACTATGTTACTTCTAATTAATTTTGTTGGGTTATTGATGACTTTTTAATTGGGATTGAGATGCTGTCAACCATCTCAATGTTTCACAACCACCATGATAGTTAAATAAAATTTATTCCTTTGAAGTAGGATAAAATTGGCTTTTCGCAAAACTGTAACCATAGAGCTTTCCACCAGCCATATATGCATGTAGTATAGCATTGCTATTATTCATTAATCTCTATGTGTTACATTGCCAGCATATTCTATGTGCTGACCCGTTTCGGGCTGCAACGTTTCATGTTGCAGACTTTTCAGACGACGAGTAAGGTGCCTTAGGTCGTGGTCTTATACTCAGTGATGCCGCTGGAGTTGATGGACTCGCTTATCTTCCAAGTCTTCCGCTGTTATCGTTATTAGATGGCCTTAAGCCATGTTTATTATACTTAGTCTCTATGGAGATATCCGATGTAATAAGTGTGTGATTGCTACTCTGTTATAAATCCTCCATTTGTACTGTGCGTGTCAGCATTACTGATCCAGGGATGACACTGGTGCACAGCAGCACAGGCCATTTGAGGTCTGGTCGCTACAAAGTTGGTATCAGAGCACACGCTGACTATAGGACACGACCACTAAAGCTTAAGCCCTAGAAAGCTTCTCTCTTCTCATTTCTGACTCCTCTCCACTTTCTACTCTTTTAGGAATGGCGAATGCAAGGAGCAAGTTCATGCAACCAGATGAAGACACGCCGTTTGGACGACATTTGAAGGAAGTCACCAAGTACTTGAATATAGGAATGCCAAGCGTCACCGGAACCTACAACGCCACATTACCTGAAGAGGAGAGCTGGAAGATTCAAGTTATCATTCCAGGAAGGACGTTTGCGCCAATTACGGAACCCATAAGATTGGTTTTCGAAGCACCAACTTGGAGTTTAGGGAAGAGCATGGCCGCACATATCGCCATGGGACGCATTGGAGAAGTCTACCACCAGGAGCTTAAGGATACGATTTATCAAATTTGTGGACGTCGGGACGCGCAATGGGAGATGATCAAGACCAAGAAGGATGGATCAATTGCAGCTTTCATCCAAGATCAGAACCAACATATTCGTCGCCAGGAGAACCAGATGTGCACGGACAAGGAAGAACTAAAGAAGGCATTTACGAAGATCAAGGAACTCCAAGAAGAACTCAAGACTACACGCGAAGATTATTTGGAGGAAATCAACGCACTTGTCGGGAAGATTGACGATTTGGAGAAGAAGATTGGAGCATCCGTGGGAAATCCAGTACCAGAAGCAGAAGTCGACGAATGCACTTGTCTGGATAACTACATCATCATCGACGACACCGACTCGGAACCAAGTGAAGACGAATGGATTGATGAAGCTGGAGCAGACATCATGGAGTCTTCAACGGATCAGAATTTTTAGTAGACCACCATACCAGTAGTAGTTTTACCACCATTCAGTACTATAGTTCAAGCACTTTGTAACGCTAGTTAGATCGATTGTTTTGTCTTGTTTGGATTGATTGAGTGATATTGATTGAATTTGTCTCATGAGCATATGGGTAGTGTTTTCTCTCTAGACCTCATTCTATTCTTAATTCTCATCTTTTCTAAACCCATCAGATGCCTCCGAGACGCGACACCGGATTTGTTTTCCCGCCAGAGATCACCCAGTTGATTCAGCAACAGAATGCCCTGATGCAAGTGTTAGTTCAGAACCAAGGCAACAACAACAACAACAACCCACCGCCACCACCACCTGTTGATCACCTAGCCCGTTTCTTAAGGCTAAACCCGCCGGTGTTTTCCAGTAGCACCGAGCCGATTGTAGCAGATGATTGGCTCCGCAAAGTTGGAAGGGAGTTGACCACTGCAGAATGCACAGATGCGGAAAGAGTGCGTTTCGCCGCACATCAGCTTGATGGACCCGCAGCATCATGGTGGGAGAATTACACAGCCACGCACCCTATTGACACTGTCACATGGGACCAGTTTCAGCAAGCTTTCCGTACAGCTCATGTTTCAGCAGGAGCTATGGCTATGAAGAAGCGTGAGTTTCGTAACCTACGCCAAGGAGGACGCACCGTAGGCCAGTATGTGGAGGAATTCAGTAAGCTAGCACGTTATGCAGCAGATGACGTTGCTACAGATGCAGCCCAGCAGGAAAAGTTTCTGGAAGGACTGAATGACGAGCTGAGTATGCAGTTGATGATAGCAACCTTCAACAACTACCAGGAGCTGGTAGATAGAGCTCTCATGATTGAAGGGAAGCAACAGCAGATTGAAAACCGTAAGAGGAAGTATGGACAAGGGAAGTATAACTCTGGAGCCCAGCAGAAGCCACGTTTTACCCCGAAGCCGGGAGGACAGTTTCAGCATACCCATGGAGGAGGTAGTTCGCACAACCATAATGGCTCCAAGAATGGTAGTGGGAATGGAGGAAGCAACGGACAGAACCGCACCAACCCATCTACCCCAGCCAAGAGGGACCTGAGCCAAGTCACTTGTTTTAAGTGCCAGAAGAATGGACATTATGCCAACGAATGTCCCGAAGCCCAAAATGGAAATGGCAATGGAAGCTCTGGGAAGAAGCCGAACCCGTTCAACAAAGGACATGTGAACCACGTGAGCGTGGAGGAGATTGAAGCTCAGCCTGATGCAGTAATAGGTAAGTTTTTGGTTAAGTCATTTACTGCAACTGTTCTTTTCGATACTGGTGCATCGCATTCATACGTATCAAGGGGATTCGTGAATAAGTTTAAGATGTCCACCAAAGTTCTCAGAAACCCTATGTTAGTAACCTCGCCAGGAGCAGAGTATATGGCCACCCAAGGATGTTTTCAGATACCATTGGCCATTGGTAGGCATGTTTTCCCCTCAGACCTCATTGTTTTGGAATCGCAAGGTTTGGATGTGATTCTGGGAATGGATTGGCTATCGTTGTATGGAGGAAACATCGATTGTGCCAGCAAGACGATTTTGCTTACCACCCCAGAAGGAAAACGGATCAAGTATGTATCCAGGCATATGCCGAAGAGGACTCAAGTGAATTCCTTATCAGGAGTTGTACAGGAGGAAGTACCAGTGGTGAAGGATTATCCGGATGTATTTCCAGAAGAGTTGCCAGGCATGCCACCAGATAGAGACATTGAGTTCTTGATTGAACTTTTGCCAGGCACCGGGCCAATATCTAAGAGACCGTACAGGATGCCCGCAAAGGATTTGGAGGAAATTAAGAAGCAGATCAAGGAGTTACTGGATAAAGGCTATATTCGCCCAAGTTCGTCACCTTGGGGATCACCAGTACTTCTAGTGGAGAAGAAAGATGGATCACTAAGGATGGTTGTTGATTACCGAGGATTGAATGAAGTGACCATCAAAAACAAGTACCCACTGCCAATGATAAATGATTTGTTTGACCGCCTGCAAGGAGCTAAAGTATTTTCCAAGATCGAACTACGATCAGGATACCATCAGTTAAAGATTCGAGAGCAGGATATACCCAAGACGGCATTTACCACCAGATATGGATTGTATGAGTATACCGTTATGTCATTTGGACTGACTAACGCACCTGCCTATTTCATGAACCTGATGAACAAAGTATTTATGGAGTTTTTGGATAAGTTCGTCGTGGTATTCATTGATGATATTTTAATCTTTTCCAAGGATGAGGAAGAGCATGAGGAGCATTTGCGATTGGTACTTGAGAAGCTCAGAGAACATCAGTTATATGCCAAGTTCAGCAAATGTGAGTTTTGGTTGAAGGAAGTTGGATTCCTTGAACATGTTATTTCCGGAGAAGGAATAGCAGTAGACCCTGCCAAGGTTGACACAGTGACAAGTTGGGAATCACCCACGACAGTTGGAGAAATCCGGAGTTTTCTTGGACTTGCAGGATACTACCGGAGATTCATCGAGAATTTCTCGAAGATTGCTAAGCCCATGACTGAGCTATTGAAGAAGGACACCAAATTCAATTGGACTGGGGAATGTGAAGCTAGTTTCCAAGAGTTGAAGAAACGATTGGTTACATCACCAGTGTTGATTCTGCCAGATCAACGCAAGGACTATGAAGTTTATTGCGACGCTTCTCGTCGAGGACTTGGAGCAGTGCTTATGCAGGAAGGAAGAGTTGTTTCGTATGCTTCAGGACAACTTAAACCCCATGAGAAGAATTATGCTACGCATGATTTGGAATTAGCAGCCGTGGTGCATGCATTGAAGACATGGAGACATTTTCTCATCGGAAACCATTGTGAGGTGTACACGGATCACAAGAGTTTGAAGTACATTTTCACGCAGAAGGAGTTAAACCTCAGACAGAGGAGATGGTTGGAGCTCATCAAGGATTATGATATGAGATTGCATTATCACCCCGGAAAGGCTAACGTAGTAGCAGACGCGTTGAGCCGCAAGAGTCATATCAGCACCCTCATGACAGGAGAGTTACCTCAGGAGTTAGCCGAGGACCTACGCGAGCTATTTGGAGATAGTCCCGAGAGGCTATTTAGCGACATTGGAGATTCAGTCTACCTTGATTGAAAGGATCAGAGAAGCTCAGAAGTCAGACAAGAAGATTAAAGAGATAAAGGCGAAGATGAGCAAAGGAAAAGCCAAGGGATTTCGTGAGGATGAGCACGATACCTTATGGTTCGAAGACCGCATATATGTGCCAAATGATCCGGAGATCAGGAAGTTGATTTTGCAGGAAGCCCATGATTCACCGTACTCGATTCACCCAGGGAATACCAAGATGTATTTGGATTTGAAGAACACTTTCTGGTGGACCGGAATGAAGAAGGATATTGCGGAGTATGTAGCAGTTTGTGATGTATGTCAGAGAGTGAAGGCAGAGCATCAGAAGCCAGCAGGATTGCTGCAACCATTGCCGATACCCGAATGGAAGTGGGATAAAATAGGCATGGATTTTATCACAGGATTACCAAGGACTCATTCAGGCTATGACTCGATATGGTTTGTAGTTGACCGTTTGACGAAAGTGGCTCATTTCATTCCAGTAAAGACCACTTACACCAGTGCTAAGTTGGCAAAGATATACATGACCAGGATTGTATGTTTGCATGGAGTTCCGAGGACCATTGTATCAGACAGAGGAACCCAATTTACCTCGAAGTTTTGGAAGCAGTTACATGAAACATTGGGAACCAGGTTGGAATTTAGTACAACATTTCACCCACAGACAGATGGACAGACCGAGAGAGTCAACCAGATTTTGGAGGACATGTTGAGAGCATGTGCACTAGATTATGGATCTAGTTGGGACGACAATTTGCCATATGCGGAGTTTTCATATAACAACAGTTATCAAACCAGTTTGAAGATGGCCCCTTTCGAAGCTTTGTACGGAAGGAGGTGTAGAACACCGTTGCTATGGGACAAAGTTGGAGACCGTCAGTTGTTTGGACCAGATTTGATTAAGGAGTCTGAACAGAAAGTAAGGTTGATTCGCGATAGGCTCAAGGTAGCCCAGTCCAGGCAGAAGAGTTATGCTGATTCTAAACGAAAGGAGACAGTTCACGAAGTCGGAGACCGAGTGTATCTTCGAATATCACCCCTTCGAGGAGTGAAGCGCTTTGGAGTTAAGGGAAAGTTAGCGCCCCGTTTTATCGGACCATACAGAGTGTTGGAACGTATGGGAGAAGTTGCTTACAAGCTGGAATTGCCCGAAGGATTGTCTGAAGTACATGATGTATTTCATGTTTCGCAGTTGAAGAAGTGCCACGCAGAGATGGCTGAGATACCACTGAGAGATACTGTGCCACTGGAAGCGATTCAGTTGGAAAGTGATTTGACTTATGAGGAGAAACCAGTTAAGATTCTCGAGTATGCCAGCCGAGTTACCCGCAGCAAGGTCATCAAGTTTTGCAAAGTTCAGTGGAGTCACCACACGGAAGATGAGGCCACCTGGGAGCGAGAGGGAGATCTACGGAAAAACCACTCCCACATGTTTTCTAGCCAACCCGAATCTCGAGGGCGAGATTCATCTTAAGGGGGGTAGGTTTGTAACATCCCAAATTTTAAATTTGGAATGTTATACATAGATCATCATTGCATATCATGTTTTATTGCATTTTGACAAACCCTCGATAAATCCTAAGCAACTCAAGGACCCTCGGAGAGAGTTGGGGATTTTCTCGAATTTTCTTTTGATTTTTCAGACGAGGATTTTGATTTTAATTATTTTCTCTCCGGAAAAATATTTCATTCTTAAAATATACGAGAGGAGAAAATATGACTTCTCCAAAACAATTGAAATACTGGAGGAAAAATGTTAAAATCATTAATTGGAATTTATTGGATTTTATTTGCAATTTTTATTGCATTTAAAAAAAATATGCATGTTTTCAAAATGTTTATTTTTGATTTTACAAATGTTCACCCTATTCTAGAATTTCTAACTAGACGGGGAAATTTATTTCATATTTTTCTGATTTTTATTTATTTTCTACGCATTTTTCTTCGCGGAACTTTAAAAAAACGCCCGCGCCGACTGGGCCAAAGGCCCAGCCGACGGCCCGCGCCGCCCGTCGTCTCCTCGCGCAGCACGCCGCCCGCCGCCGCCGGAGTCCG